>NW_017536108.1:310266-331542 GCF_001853355.1 Bactrocera latifrons | reverse complement strand
TTTTTGGTTAATAAAAATATTTCAAGTCCCAAATTTAAACCTTTATTTATTGGGATTATCAAAGATTCTGTTATCAACAATATATGGACAATATACACTAGAAATCACCTTTTTCAAATAATTTTCTTGTAGTGGTCGCCTTTTGTTTAAAATATTGAGTCGTGTGACTTATTAAATGTTCTCCGAGTTCATTTTTGCAGCTTTATTTAGTAAATAATTCTATTTGTAAAATTTCGCATTTTTATTTTTAACTTCTTTACATTTTCAACTCGATTTCGAATATAATATATTTAAAGAAGATTTTGCGTTTTACTTATCACACGAATGCTAGAGAAAATTGCTTTTTATTTAATTTTTATTTTAAGCACTGTCACTTCTTATTCGTTAATTGCGTGTTGAATATTCCCAAAACGAGAGCAGCTATTACCAACTGCCTACGCGTCTGTCACGTAAATGTAATACCGAACTAGTTGACAGGGAATTTTCTAGCAGAACTTTAAAATTCATTAAAGCACCGAATCAATCAAACACCAACACCGGGCACTTTCTCACGTGTGTATGTATTTGTTTCTACACACACGCGGTCATTCATAAAATGGACGACGTGTCCTTAACGGTTTTGTGGTGAAAGGGAAAAGAAGAGTGAAAAATCTCTTCTCACGCTCATAATAAATGCACAAATCTGCTTAACGCACATAGCATCAAGAGTGTGTGTGTGTGTGCATAAGCGAATGTGCGACCCTTTAAGCCGCCGCTCCCGCACCCACATCCATACATACATGCACGTGTCTAAGCAATCAAGCTAGCCATACTGCAGCTGTTGGCTTGTGACTGAAATGCACGAGGTTTCGGTGGTCTCGTGCATTAGTATGAGTTAAGTAGCCTAATGTGGCGCTGTTGAAGACGCAAGTCCGTCGGAACATCAATTAAAGCCGGCTGAGCGTAACATATCACTTTAGCTCACAACCAAATATGCTAATACGCACACACACGCGCCAAATGGGGTCGCACATGCCATGACACTGTTTACTCCTAGTTTGGAGGTCGACTTATAAATTAATGATTTTTTAAAATTCTTCTCAAGTCCTTTTTTCTCTTTATTTTAGCTGAGTATGGCAGTAATACCGTTTTTTACTCCAGTCAAATCATCAAATGAACAAATCTTTAGTCAATCGAGTGTATTTCAGTTAAGTTTTTGAGCGGTCGATCTGAAATTTTACATACATATCTTCCTCAACACAAATCAAGACAGTTCCAGGATAAACTCGTGATATCTTCTTAATGGGGATAAGATAAGGACATTTTGTTGAACTTTGTTAGCTACCCGCGTATTTATTCATAGGCATTCGGCATAAGTATACAACACATACTTCTATATGCATATATAGCTATGTCGCAAGCGGTTGGCACACATTGACCCGCTGATATTGATATTGAATATTGAAAAGGTCATTAAAAATTCCATAAAATATCGACTTTCTCATCGGCCATTATATATACATACACAAATACTTACCAACCGACTCATGTGGCGAGTGTCTTCGTTTGTGCCAGAAGGCATGCGTGCTAGTCCCAAAATTCCCACAATTATCGGCCACATAGTACATACTTATAGTGAAGAGGCTCAGTTAACATTGATATTGGGTGTCACAACGATGGCGACGTTCATTGGGCCCGACACAACACATACATACATACTATTAATTTTCATTAATAGACTATTCAAAAGATGTTGTCTGTGAATGATTTAAAGTGAAGGAGAAGGGAAGGGACTTCAAATGGCGGTCAAGCGAAGACAAATCTAAAATGCAAATTATAATATTACTTTTAAGTAGCAAAATGTGACTGTCCAAACACTTGGCTGAAATGTCGAACGCCTTTCCGTCTAAATGGTGAGCGTCGAAGAACTCACACTCAACAGTAGGCTACATGTATAACTAAAAATATTAAAACAAATACATACATAAACAAGTAAGGAAGAGCTAATTTGCGGTATAACCGAAAGTTTCAGGACCTTGCAACTTGGAAAAACTAGGGTTACAGGCATGTAGATGTATATTTATTTTATCCATTTATAACTCTACATTGGCCAATATATTGAAGGCACCCGGAAATTGGAAAATTTGTATATTACATATATTGGGACTGACACACAGAAATAATATTGTCAGGAAAGATTTATCCCCGAATATCAATTATAAGTACACTACTATGAGCAAAAATAATAATAAGACTTTATTCATAATTTTAAAATTCTTGATTTATTCTTCAAACACTAGGTCGTCCCACTCAAAGTAATCCCCCTACACACTTGTGCCAACAGAAAACTGTGAACATAGCTTTGATTTTTGCGTTTTTTTTCTCGGCTTCGACCCATTCTTGCCACGATATTCGGCTGATGGATCGCCCGTTCCGGGCAAGACTTATCGCCAGCAATAACACGTTTTACTTTATCTTGTTAGTAGGAAAGCATTGGCTCACAGACGTTAATGCAACGTAATTTTCGTGATTTTGTAACCAATAGGGCTTTCACTTTTCTTATTCAAATAATATTTCAAAATGGTTTTCATTAATTCTTCCAATATTCCAACGATGCCAGTAAGATCTTTAATTAATAATCGTCGTTTCTTAAGAACCAATTCCTTTATTCTATTGTCCTTTTGATTATCAGATGATGTTGATGGCCGCCCTGGAGGCTGTTCGTAACCAACGCGTCTCGATCCTCTTTGAATAATTTGTTCCAATCTAAAACACTAGCTCTCGACAAATAATTAGTCTCTTCCAACATTCTGAATGTTTCGGCACCACAACCTTTAACCCGCACACAAAATTTAATGGAATTTCTTTGTTGAATAATTTTACTCATCCTTTTATTGTTGAAGGCACTTTAGTACTTCAGAAAGACGAAATAATGAATATTTTGATGTGAGATTTGGCACAGTCACTCAAATCAACCTAGAAATAAACGACGAGTTGAAGAAAAACCCTGATATTTGTCGCAATTCTAGAGAACGAATTTACGTATACAGGTATGATTGAGAGCTCTTAACAATCAAACTCTTAAGCCTGAGAAACAATGGGTAGATCGATTCAGCTCGTCACGCTGATCTTTTATATATATACTCTATAGGGTTAAAAATTACTTATAGGTCCACCGAAACTTAGGAAAAGAACTCATACAGCCTTCTTAGTTAAAATCTCTCTCTCTCTCTCGCTCTCTCTCTCTCTCTCAATTGCAAAACTTCTTCAGACTACTTTCTGAACCAAATCATTTGAAACTCATCCATTTCATGAGCATGAATCGGTTGTAAACAGAGTTTGAGGAAGTTTATGTGCCTGAAGTAAATAACTCTGTTACGAACGATATGGCGGGCGAATACACGTTAATCTTATTTACTCACCGCCGAACTGACGTGGCGCATTCTGATTGGTCGATCAAGCGAAACGAAAGCAATTAGCAAAACTGGTAGCAATCAGCAAACAGAGCGGAGTGGTTGAAGGAAGGTGCTTTCCAAAGTAAACAAGGACTTTTTGAATCTGGCGCCCCCTTGTGTCGCCATCTATATGTCGGTGCGTTGGAATCTGCTATCTTTATTGATTGTCCAGTGAGAATTTATCACATTTCATTGATTGGAAGTGAAGTTATTGCGTTTTAAGTGTCAGTATGTTTGTGTTATTGGTGCGAAAATGAGCTTCGAACAAAGAGCCAACATTGGACTTTGTTTTAAAATTGATAAAACTTTGACCGAAACATTTCAATTGATGAAACAAGTTTATGGCGATGATTGCCTATTGCCGTAGCAGAATGCACGAGTGGTTTCAACGTTTTCAAAGTGGTTGTGAGGATATTAATGACGATCAACATGTGGACCAAACAAAATCCATGATCACCGGATATTTCATCGAAACGGTGTGTGCATTCATCAAAAATCGGCCGAAATCATCATTGAAATTCATGGAAATGGAATTAAACATCTCCAAAACATCGATTTATCGCATTTTGGGCGAACATTTGGGCTTAAGAAAGGTGTGTGCGCGGTTTTGTAAAAGTTGGCGTTTGTTGCACGATAATGCGCCGCCCCATCGATAGACACTTGTAACCGATTATTTGACCAAAACTCACATTTTAGCCAATAACCACTCCTCGTATTCACCTGATATAGGACCGTGCCACTTCAACTTTTCGAAAAAATTCTTCTGAGAAATTTTTGAACTTTTTCTAACAACAGCACTCTTTTCAACAGCTGTTTATGTATGTTTTTGTTTTTTAAGAAGGGTAATCGTTAATTTTTCGCATGCTAAAAGCTGAGCTGACCTTTCTTTTCGGTGCCAAAAATATCAAGATATGTCCAATTCTTTACAGTTGGAATAGTCTGATCGGAGAGTATCCAGTGGGCAATATTCTACGCTAGGATTCGTAACGTAGCAGTTTTGACCTTTTAAAGGCAATTCTAAAGCCTATTAACTTATCCATATCGTGTTCTCGCTTCTTTTTCCAGATTCATCACAGATTTGATAAGCCAAGTCCTAAAGAAAAAGAAGAGTTTAGAGAGAGAGCAGTATGACAATAAAATTTAAGCAAATTGCCTCATATTAACTATCGATATTCCTACAAAAAGTCTTCACGAAATTCGTTATGGAATAATGTTCAAGACAGCGGTACAAGCGTACGTATAGTACATAATACTGTGTTTCTACTGTTTTCCATAATTTTTTGCTAATAGCTTATTTTATATACTGCCACTGTAACTGTTGTTTCATCGAACCGCATCGAATTCGTAGACGCTTAGGCGCTCATGAAATATTCTTTAAGAAAAAGTTCGTGGCAGAATTCAATCAAATTTTTCTCATAAACTTACACATTTCGACCAAACGTTCTTATCAGAGCCCAAGCAATAAGAGAAATAAATTGCCAGTGCTAAAAAAACCAAAATAAGCAAATGAATATTCTGTCTTATGGTTGTTTTTAAAATCTTGATTGCCTGTTCTCAAGCAGAAAATCTCCATTTAATCTGTAAATCAAAGAGAAAAACATCTAAAACTGCAGTTATTTGATTGAGGTAATGTAAAGCGCTTGTGCCGCAAGTACCACGAAGCGAGAAGAGTCAAAATACGGATAATCGCAGCCAGATGTCGAGTGAAAACGAGCGAAGTAATTCAAAGAATTTTGATTTGTCTCGCAAAGGCGGCGCAGCAAAAGTTGGCCACTTTGAGTTTTACTCTCATTCACTTCTATACAAACATACATACATACTTACAGATTTGTTTGTTTGCTTGTTTGTTTGTATACACTTCTGTAGCAAAGTGTTAGGAACAGATTTACAATGCAAATAACAGCCGTCCCTCATCTTCGTTGGAACGCATTTGCAGCTCTCAAAAGATGAGTTAAAAGCAAAGGTTAAGAAATATTTCATCAAAGGCTCATGGATTGTGCACGAAATAGCAGCACCTATATATAGGTATGTAATTGTATCTGTCCGCAGGCAAATAAAGATTTATGAGTGAATGCACAGATTTGCTACCGGACACCAGCCAGACCGGAAGCGCCCTTAACGCCTGATAATGCTCAGGTGCAGGCACCGTTACTCGTATACAAAAGCATATAAGTATAAATGTGTGGTTTTGCAGATGTCTGACCATAAGGGCTTAGACTTTAAACAAATAAGGTTACTTTGAAAACGATAAATTTGTTTGTTTTTATACTCTTGCAACATGTTGCAACGGAGTATAATAGTTTTGTCCACCTAACGGCTGTACGTATCACTTAAAACTAAGCGACATAGATAGATAGGGTTATATACATATAAATGATCCCGATGAGAAGAAAAGTTGAAATGCGGGGATGTCTCTCTGTTCATGCGTCCGTCCGTGAAAGCTGTAACTTGAGTAAAAAATTATATATCATGATAGACCTTGATACACATGTTCCTTGGCAAAAAAGTAAGTCGAAGCTCGTAGATGGGCGTAATCGATCCACTGTCACGTCCACCAAACGATATTAAAAGAAAACCTACAAAGTGCCATAATTAAGCACTTAAATATGATATATTCCTTTTCTTTATTAGCATAGAAGTAAAAAAACGTATTGTTATTTTTATAAAAAAATATTTTCTTGGAGCTATGCTCCGTTATTGAAATTCGCTGAAGAACTAAAATTGACATTAATTATACTTAATGAAGCTGCTGACACTGCGCTTCCCACAGGTTGCCACTACACGTGTCGCACTCTCAGCGATTTAGTGGTGTTATATTATATTACTTTGTATCATATGATATTAATGCATCATATGATACTTTTTGAATGTATGGGGTGCTAACTTAGATATGGCTTACGCGGTTATAGCCAAGCCGCGGAGATTCGAAATGTGGCCAGGTCCTTCCCCACCTGGTATTTCCAACGAATTGGAGGTCTTAATCTTCCTCTTCATGCGTTTAGTTAACCTAGCCAGGTATCTGTTAATTCGCTGTTAGCCGTTGCCAATGCGGGACGACAGACTTCTAGATTTTGGTCCTTGTTCGTCCAGAGAGGACTTTACTTTTCAATTGCCTACTCAGTCCAAAGTAGCATCTGTTTGCAAGTGTTATTCTGCATTGTATTTCTGATCTATTGTTGGTGTTAATGCTGGTTCCAAGATAGACGAAATTATCTATGACGTCGTAGTTATGGCTGAGAACAGTGACGTGGGCGCCTAGCCGCGAGTGCGACGAGTATTTGTTTAATGAAGGGAGATATTTTGTCTTGCCCTCGTTTACTACCAGATCTATTTGCTTCGCTTCATTATCTATTCTGGAGAAAGAAGAGCCAACGACGCTTTTATTGATGCCAATGATACCAATCTCATCATCATTATTTTCTACAATAGTAGATTGAAGAAGCTGCACGAAAGGGAGTCGCTTTGTCCGAATCCTTTTTTGGTGTCGAACGGCTTAGAGAAGTCCTTCCAGATCCTTACGGAGCTTTTGGTATTGCTCAACGTAATTTTTCACAACCGTGTTAGTTTTGCGGGAATACTAAATTCAAACAACGTGGCATAAAGTCAGCTTATTTTCCTGCTGTCCAAAGCAGCTTTGAAATCGACGATCCTCTTTTCACGGGTCTTTTCCAACGTCATCGATTGGAGCATCGGGTTCACCATCTCCTGGTGTTATACTTTCACTGACATTCATCGGGTTGGAGAAGTGTTCCCTTCATAATTTTAGTATGCTCTGGGCATCAGGCACTGGATCACTTCGAAGGGTTCTACAAGAGTGGTTGTATAAAATGGGTTGGAGTGTAAAATTCAAAAAGATTACTTAATTTGCTAGAAAATTCCTATAATTGGAAAAAACATTTATGTGCAAAATAAAGTCGAACATTTCCATACTTCAAAGCCAACAAAAAGGTTTTAAATTCTAAATGTGGCGTTTAAGCAGTTATTCGGGGGTTGTCTTCAAAGTAACACGCCCTTCACTTCATTACTGGAATGTTTCTATTCCATGTTTTCTATAATCTATTTCTGATTGAATGGTCAAAATAATTGGTTTGAAAATCTATGATAAATTGATCTAAGCCCTACGGGAGACACCGTTCCGTCTCGGGCCCAATTGGACCAGTTGAGACGGAAATAATTCAAATTTCTTTCAGATATTCAGATAGATAACCCTGCCACCATAACTACAACAACAAACACTTCAACAACAAAAATAACACGGTTCAACAGACTATTGAGTCTATGAAATCGGCACGGTTGGTCAAAATTTATCGAAGTAATATTCTGCTAAATATTTGAGAAGCGTTATATGACAGTACAACAACAACTATGTAAAGACATTTTAGACTATTCCCCCGTACGGTGTCCTAGTACCTAATTTATTAGTTTTTATACAAAGCTTCTTAAAATACGTTTCCCTCACACTAAAAGAGCTTGACAGCAGTAATAATACTAATAGCAACAGCAAACACACAGCATCGTCATACTTAAAGCAAGCCAACAATAGCTCACACCTAGTTTCTGAACTTTGCTGCACCCTGTGCTGCTGTCAAGCTGATTATTTGAATTGGCCATAATCTCTTAGTGTCCGTCATGCCAGCACACTCGCGTGTCATTGTGTTAATTTACGGCTGCCGGAAGGGCATGCTCTATATACAGACTTGCATACATGCATAATCTATTTTTAGTACCGCTATGTCTCTTCGGCATTGTGCTACTACTATCACAGGAATTGTTGTTCAATATAGCCTCAAGTTGCCATAAAAGTGGGTGTGTACATGTGGTACGTACTACTAACAGTAGTAGTAGTTGTTGTTGTATTACCACCARCATACTGTGCCCTTAGTGTCACACCGCTACTTCCTTGAAGTTTATTTTCTTCCCTTGGCTTTGTAATTTGCGCTTCCTTTCGTTCTTATCCAGCCAACTACTCCTTAAGCCAGTAGCCGTCTTCACATCCGTGTCCTTTTCTTCGTTCGCTTCATGTGATAGCGTGGTTTTCTTATCTATGCTATCTGTGCTGTGGCTTAAGTTGTTGTACGTACGCAAGAAATGCTGTGTGATAACATAAATAGTAACGGTAGCTTAAAATGCTCATTGCTTTGTGCACGTCCGGCCGGCTGTGCGGTCGTTTTGCTGCTGCTTCCTTGCTTTTATTATTCTTGGCTTGTTGGCTACAAGTCAGGCCATTTAAGCAAATGGAATTCGAAAACATTTTAAAGAGCGTGAAAGTGTTGAGCATGCTCAGTAGCTGTGGTGCTCAGAGCGGATGTCAAGTGGCTTGGCATTGGAAATGTACGATGTTGCCATATTTTAATATGGGAATATTTCAAATAATCAATTTAGTAAACTAACAACTTTTTTAAGACAAAAAGTTGATAAAACAATAAAAAACACCGAACATCGCCTGCACCAAAGCTATAATATCCTTCACTGGAATATATAATATTAGGTGGTAAAAAAAGTCTTGCGGTATTTTCGCTAGTTGGCGCTAAGAGCGCGTTGTTCTAGTTTTATTCGTCGCATCGGGTCATGCTCTACCTTTTTGGAGAGCTCATTTCACGCGCTAACACGTGTTTGATTGATTGCCATTTCTTTTAAGTCGTTCGTGAGTTATAGCGTCGCAAACATGGAGCAAAATACACAGAAAATACGGCATATTTAACAGTACTACTACGATAAAGGCAAAAATGCATCTCAAGCCGTCAATAAAATTTGTGCAGTTTATGGACCCGATACAGTTTCCATTTCCACCGTACAATGATGGTTTCAACGTTTTCGTTCTGGTCTAGAGGTGGTCGAAGATGCGCCACGCTCCGGAAGGCCTGTTGTCGAAAATTGCGATAAAATCGCTGAATTGGTCGAAAGAAACCGGCATAGTAGCAGCCGTAGCATCGGTCAAGAGCTGGGCATGCGTCATAAAAAAAAATTTTATGAACAATTAAAAATTCAATAAAAATGCCGCAAGACTTTTTTGACAACCTAATATCTTGTCAAATAAAAGAGTTTCCCCATACAAGGACTTGAGTTTGATCGGTCAGTTTGTATAGCAACTATATGCAGTTCCGACAAATAAGCAGTTTCTTGATCATAATTTGAAGGTGATATCTCAAAAAAACGGAGGGACTGGTTATATGTGATAGGATTTCCGACGAATCCTTCTTGGTATTACAGACATACAGTTCAAGGTATAAAATGTTTCGAAATTGTCTAAAAAGTGACATAATATTTTTATGTTTTTCTAGCTGTGTGGTCGAATCACACTACATGGTTAACTTTAGTAATTTCCAGTAATATTTCAAAGTGTCACTCTTTGTAAATACAACTTTTCTCTCACAGCTTATAACTCCTCCTAAAGCCATATTTAGGCGATACTGATCTATTCCATGCGGAACGGAACTGCAGAATAAATAACAATTTTAGCAAAGCTAATATGACTCATCTTTCAGCATGTAGCTCGTAACATATAAGAGGACAACCTTTAAAGCAAAATATCGGCACGGTCTTTTAGGTTATAGTAGATTCTTAATTTGAGGAAACTTTTTACAATTTGACCAACGAGTCGCAGTGTTTAACACTTATACTCGCAATGAGACCTCCTCTTTTATGTTTAAATTTGTGATTGTATTAGATTGCGGGGAATATTGGTGGAGAATCCACCCACTTACTTAAGATTCTGCGTTAACTTCTAAACAGAGTTGTCTACTCTTAACTGAACAGAGAATCCTCTGTTTCGTAGCACAGTCTACTTAAAAGAAGTTGTCATCTACTCTGTTAAGAGAGCGACGATCTCAGTGTTAATTTCACTTTCACAACTTTAGTGAAAAAAATCTTTAATGAAAGGAATTTAATAAAATGGCTTTATTTGAAATAATGTGATCAAGTTATACCATAGATCTTCTTCAGATTTTTGTAGGACTGATATTATTTTAGATATGAAAATATTAGGTGCGCAACTAAGTTCCCGCTGTATGGCAATAGATGGCTCCAGCAGTTAGAGGTGATCGATTTTTTATATCCAATGTGGGATAAACCTAACTGTGCGGTTATGTTTCAACGTCGTCGCCTCGTCCGAATACAAGTTTTTATGCTGCGAAAGTTATGCTGCGTATTTCACGGGACCAGGCCGACGTTGTTTATTAAGAGCTGCTGAGACCACTACTTCAATTGATGCGATTCAGCCGAGCACTACGTGAAAAACGGCTTCAACACCGGGAGAGGCACGAAAAAGTCGTTCTGCTGCCTAACAACGTTTGACCTCACGTAGCCAAACCTCGTAAAATCTACGTGGAAGCGCTTGCATAGGAAGTCCTGCTCACGCACCATGTTTGCCAGATATTGAAATTGTTATTTGTTTTTAACTCGATGGCASATARTAKGGCTCAGAAGCAGTTCCACTTACAAGACGACATCGAAAAATGACTTTATTTTTGGATAGAATCACAGGATAAACAGCTTTATTGTAATGGTATCCGATTTTTACCAGAAATTTGTGAAACAGTTGCAACTAGCGACTTCGAAAAACTCATTTGTAATCAGTTTCTTACAATAAAATTGCATTTTCATTAAAAAAAAGAACAGCAAGATCTTAGTTGCACCAATATACATGCATATAAGTCTAATAAAACTCAATTATAAGTATACCAAACATAAATTACAACAATGTGGCAGCATCAATTTCCACAACAAGCACTCCGGCTCTCACATTGCCAGCAAAGCTCTCTTATTGAATTCCAATCCATTGTTGGTACAAATGTACTCTCGCAGACACTTGGCTCGAACGCACCATTTTGGGTGTTGCTCCACGCAGCGCTGTGCTCTGGGTTCCCCAAGTGTCCGGGCGTCCTAACGGCAGAGGCAGCAACAGCAGCAGCCGCCGACTCCTAATATATTCACAACGCTCAGCTGTTTCTACATGCCAGCCTGTGAGCTGGCGTCGGCAGCAGCAGCAGTTGCGCTACGCTGCGCAGAGCTACGCCTGTCGTTGGTGCTCCCRCAACACAAAAGCGAGACYAGAAATACCATTGGAACACAGTTAAAAATGGTCCATCGTGGAGACAGCATCCCGGGCAATTGGCAAAGCGGAATACTGCTGTTACCAACACCGTTTGTGTGGACCTCTGCACTGAAATTCAAATTGAAACTGAAACTGCTGCCTTCGAATTGGATGCAAGCAGCACAGTTTTCGGTGGAAGCTGCTCGAAGTGCTCGATTCGCTCAAGYTGAARTGCATTTTCAGTGAACGCCGCAGCGGCAAACGGAGTTAAATCGACTGTGACGAAGTGAAGTGGAGTGCCAGTGAAAGGGTTAAGCGCGAAGTGCGCTAAACGGAAGTGAAGTTCAAAGAAAGTTGCACAAAATCGTCGGGTGTTCCAGTGCGAAGTGGTGAAGTGGTGAAGTGAACGAAAGAGTTTTGAATTTAAAAAGGAAGTGAGCAGAAAGTACGAAATCTCGCGAAAACTTAAATAAAACGGAATGTGTCAAGCAAAAAGTAAACAAATTGAAGCATAAAAGGTGATTACTATACATATATATATATTGTGTGTATTATATATTGAATAGCCTTCCTCCCAGTATTCAAAAGAAAACAGTTACATAATAATAAAAGTAGAAAAATCGCGTGCGCTGCTTGGTTGTGTTGTTGGCATTTGTACTCCTGTTGGTGTATTTACTGCTTTTGGTATATGTTTTGCTGTTGTTGTTGTTGTTCATGTTACACGTGTAATGGCAACGCAGTGCGCAGGCATAAGTGCGGGTTGAGCTCCGTTGGCCGTGTTGTGGCATTTTAATTACGGGCCAAATTACATAAAAAGAAAAAACAACAACAAAAACACAACAAGAACAACATGATCAACAAGCCAAGTCCAGCATGGTAATAAAAAATCGGTGAAACACACGCCGCGAACACTCAAATCTCTAGGTTGCTCATTGAATACTTAGCTTCGCCTGGATTATGCATCACAACACGAAGCACGAAAAAGGTTAACGAGCTTTTGATTCTGTAATGAGCTGAACAGAAAAGCCGCCAATACATCTTGTATCTAGCAAAGCTTTTTTACAAAAAATAACAAAAGTCCGAGCAACCTTATTTCTGGCATAAAAAGGAATAAGCAAAAAACGAATAATTTGCCAGCGAATAAAAAATATATCAACAGTTATTTTGTATGGTAAATCTGTTGCAAAGCTATAAGTAGTTGGATAGCGTGGTGACAATGCACAATGCATACACTAGTGGAAAAATACCAGAAGTCCTCTCATTCTATTWKGTTCTCTCGGCACCACMMTGTGCTTCTGACGAAGTTCATCAATAAAAACAATTTTGCAACTTCCGAGACATCGTCCAGAAACCCTCGACCAATAGTTGTACTCCTACTAGGGTTCCTATATAATTCCTTTTTAATTTTAATAGACGGCATGTGCGAACCATGTTCCATTCATGCCATGCTAATTGTGCAGGGTTAGGTCACATATATCTATAAGATGTTTATAGATTAAATATCTGCAAGTACTCAAATGCAYGTAAGTTCCCTCGTTCCCAGTGTCTAATTGTATGGTGGCAAGAGGATGGAGTCACATGTAGAAGGTCACGTAAGTGAGGAAAGTTCTCTGATAGCCAACCACCTGGGAGTGACCAGAAACAACCCTTTTACATATGGCCCAAGCAGCTCACGACTTCCGTTCTTAGACCAAATATCCTCTGGGTAGCCAAAAAAAAATCCGTTTGAAGGCGAGCTAATGTAAAAAGGCGAAGCATGCGCTGGGTTTGGGGTCATCGACGTAAAATACACCCTCAATGAAAGGAAGAAAACAGCCATGCTTACAACAACTCGGCTATAACCGCGTAAGCGGTGTCTACTCCAATAAAGAAAAAAAAGAAGAATTGTTTGGTTTTGCCTGCCTTGGCTTCCTAGTTAACTAGGCCCGGAACCCATTCTAGTTTCATCGCGAAAAACCATATTAGATTTATTAAGTGAACAATATGTTATTTCACTATTTTCGATGGCTTCATTGATCTCAAARTGATTCCAATTTTGCATGAGAGRCACCACTTCYRACTARATGGATTAKACCCATGCGTATAAGTACTTATTTMTCTGTCTCCGYCCACCTCACATCTATCCTACTATTCTCTGGAAGGATTTCGAAATAAAAATGGTATTGAGTAGAAACAGGTACTTGCAAAGTATCTTAGTTTGCTCCTTGTTACAGCGGATTCATAGTGAGAATTCCCTCAGTCTAAGAGCTAACATTGGCTCGCTGCCATTTGCTTACTGAAGAGCACTGTGTAACAAAAAACTRGAGCATCAATGATAAGTGCTCATGTGGGTAAATTTGGCAGCTCGCTTGTTGAGCTAAAAGAGTTTAGAGTATCGTGTGAAAGTGATGGATCTATGGGGCTGTCTCGCTGTTTCTTTCATCACGAGTTGCATGGTTGGACTTATACATAACACATATTTTTACCAAAAGAAGTTGCTGGGCATTATAAAATAGGGATATCTAAAACATTTAGAACTTTTGTGATCTTCCCACTTAATAGCATTAGTTGTTTGCAATACAATAATTGAATACCGAATTAAACTTTAGAACTTTGTTTATTTTCACAAAAAAGTCAAGTAAAAAAACGGGGTTAGTTTTCGACATTTTCGGTATTGCTAGTTTTTATTCCGCGTTTGTATTCTTTAATAGAAAACATGTATTTTARGTTGACAATATGAGTCATTCTTTATCGCCAGTGGTAATATATAGCGGAACCAATACTTTGCAAAAGTGCTTGGTTGAATCACGTGCTCTTTATTCTTTGATCTCAGTTGTGTGGAATTCATTTACGGCTTTCTGTACAAAAAACCACTGGCCTTTAATATAAGTAATGTGCCTCATCGCCTTCAAGGAGAGATTATATAACTAACGAGTGACTTATTCCCTTTTTATGGCACTGCACATAAATCTATTTTAGAGTAAACTGGTTCACCTTTCCTACTTTATACTAAATCGACACCCAAATATAACTGTGAAGATTTGTAACGGTGAATGTTCTCATTCTGGCGGTCTAAATATTTAYTGACAAGCTCAGAGCGTGCTTCATTTATAAAACCTTAAACAGACAGARGTCTTTCTTTACCGGAGACTCAAGACCTTACCTTAACTTAATTTTACACTGATCTACAAATCATCTGCCTTAAGAAATATGTATTAAACTTCCCACCAACGAAACTCTGAACTATATCACATGGTGCTTGTAACCTTACAAAAGCAATCGAGATTGATATAGAGCTAAATATTATACAACAAATTGATTATTATTATATATCAAATGATAAATTGTATATTCCACTGTGGATGCATTAAGTTGAATAAGAATTGAGATGTTAAGGGTATAGCACTAAATCCATACCCTCAAAGTGCCCTTAATCGATTAATTATATGGACTTAGATCTAAGCCACAAATTCAATACAAAAAAATTGGTAGAATGGACCACTTTACTACATTTTACGTCGCTAGATTTTAACGTAACATAAGTAACATTGGTACGTAATACGTAATACGTAAACGGAATCTTTGAATTACAGTTTAAAAAAGAGTGAAATCGTGATAACCACTCTCGGATGAAATACTTTTAAATTTCCCTTGRTCGCTTCAATTTTTAGCACATAAATCTAGCATCCATGGCGATATCGGAAAAATGCCATTAACATCTCAGTTCTCATTACCACGGCGGACCTAAACGTTTCAAGTCCTCWGATACCGAATGTGAGACCGTCGCGTTAGAATGTGTTTGTCTGAATTTACACCTAAAATATCGGTATTGGTCTGCAAGGCATCTTAATTCAGATTACAATGTWGTCTATCATAAAAAGTGGTTAAAATTGCTCAGTATTTGCCATAGCCCTATTTTAAATAGTTTTTAACTTTCGGTTGGTATATATATATCGGTCAATATTCCTCTCTTAATGAAATACAGAAAGCGTCATTTTCTAATAATAGTCTGTCTACGCCTTGAAAATAGGTAAAATTGCGCAAATAGTTTTCTAAGCCCACATGTACCAAATATAAGGCTTTCCAAAGACTTTAGACTTCCCATTGCAAAATGGGAAAGAGCGAGGCCATAGACACTGTTTCCAGCTTAGGTTGATGAGTATTATCTTTGCCATATGTACAAATAATAGAGGTCTCAATTTAAAACCGTAAGAGGTGCTCCAAATTTGTAAACATTGCTGGGGAGTGATTGATTAAAACTCGTTGACTTGCARTATTTTATTGAGCCGGTTCAGCAGTGTATCAGCCATCTCTCCATTGTATTAGACCACTCGCTCATTTGTATAACCTAAATACGATATTTTAAGATCGTCACGATGTTGGTAACACCCGAAAAGAAGCGTCGGGAAAGTTTTGAAGATATCTAGTTCCAATTCGGAGAGAAAAAAGTCGAGAAAAAAACCAATTATACGGTTTGGATCAAATCACTCTAGCATATAGTTGCCATATAAAGTGATCTATAAAAAAACTATATGAACATTTTTTAATGGGTATTATAGCTTCGGTGCAAATGAGGTTAACGTTTTTCTTTTGTTTTTGTTTTTTGTTTTTTCTTTTATATACGCCTTAACCTATTTGCACATTCAAAAAGTGGTGTCGGACCCAAACACAAATTATAGCGAACTTTAAGTGTAATCCCATAAAAAATCGAAACCAATGACTAAGTTCCTAGCTGTCGGAAATCCCATCGATTAAGTGCTAATGAATTTATATCTACTTTTTATCTACTTCTTTCTTAAAAACAAAGTATTATTTACATAAATGGAAGGCGCATTAGCATTGTTACAATGCCATTATGTTGATGGCTTTGAAATCATTACACACACTCTTCCATTAAAGATTACTTGCGTACCTATGACAGCCCATCGCTAAGTCATGCCACWACCTCTCCTGCGCACAGTTAGTTTTGTCATAGCGGTTTTTAAATACCTACATAGTAGTAGTACCAATAGTAGCATAAGACACAACATGTTGCTAATGTTGTTGTTATTGTTATTGTTCGTCATTAAAAGGCAACAAACAACAAATTGTCGCGCGTCAAGTCAAACATCGTGTGCGAAGAAGGTTGCTGTATGCAAGCGGTGTGTATATGTATGTGTGTGGTATGGTGTTTRTTTTAACAAGTGCTTGCGTGTGTGTGTTTGCACTCATCTGCTTTCAACCGCACATTTGACACACATAGACAGCCATTTCTCCGAATTGTCACTGCTGCAGCGCATCAGCMTGTGGCAAAATGTTGTTGTTGTTGTCATTTACAGCTGTAACATTAAATGCCCTAACGCCGAATATATTCGCAGTCAGCAGTAAGAACAAGAATAAGAGCACCAACACAACTGCAGGAAGCAGCAAAGCAATCAACAGTAGCGCCTTCGTCAACGCCAAGGCGTGAATGGGACACGTCACGCGGCCCCCATGCTCCTCCTCAAGCGCAACCGAAAGCCGCCAGTGTTTGTTGTCGTCCTACGCGCTGTTGTAGTAGAGGAGTGGAGGAAAGGGGTATGGTTGCGGCTGCTGCGTTAACAAACAGTGTCATGTCGGCAAACGAGACGCTRTCGCGAGYGGGTGGCAGGGGTTGGTGTCGAGCGCTACGCCCTGAATATGGCCGACGATGATAGTGACGATTATTGTCCGCCGCAACTGTTGTCACATTAAACGCAGCTCGTCAAGTCTGCCGAGCACGTTGGTGAACGCCTCGTCAATTCAGCGCGTTGTAGCACTCAGCTCTCTTAGAGCTATTTTTTTTTTTCCAGTTCTTTTACTTTGGCTTTTTTCGCTGTTGCTGCTCAGCCCTGCTTTTAAAATGTCATTTGGCGCTGGCGCATGCCGTTCGTGCTGGCACAGAGTGCCGCATTTTCAGACGYTTTCAAACTCTGCTTCAATGCGCCGGCACATGTGCTCGCACAAACAATGGCTGCGCAACGCCCAGYAACAACAACGAAAACTGTATTTTAATTGTGCCAGCTTGCAGTGTGTACGCGTTTGACTGCTATGTTGGTAAATAGAACGCGTGGCTGCTTAATCCCTGACAAATAACGCGCTTAATTGATGATGTCCGTTTGAAGGCTCACCGACCACTCTACAGCCTTCAGAAGTGGCAATTATTGGTAAATGTTTTGCRACCCATTGTACTTTTCTTTCATTTCACAGCGAAACATATATGTATAACATTGCTAAAAATTACTATTTTATTCACTGGAAGTTGCTTCTGAATGTTACGTATGCGCCATGTCGGACACATAATAAGGGAATTTATTTTTATATTTTTTAGTTAAAATTTGTGCATGAACGATTTTTTTAGACAAAATCTCTTTAGCAGACGACAAAAGGAAAAGCCACTAAATTTTATTTATTCATTTATTTTACAGTGCTTATAAGCAAGAAATCTCGTGAAAAGGCTTGAGTACGATACTTTAGAAATATTTATGTATTTCATAGTATCTCCAACCGCCTTCGGGGTGTAACAAACTTCGTAGCAAGCCTAATATAGTCTGATCGGTGCATAAAAAAAACAATAAAATCGTAAAAAAGATTTTACGAATCAAAAATAAACGAGTCCTCCGAAATTTCGTGATTATCAGGCGAAATTTAAATATCTGTACTTTTACTGGCATCTTACCGTGAACCTGAAAAAGTATTTTTTGTCTTAAAAATTTAAAAAAAAATTATTTAACATCCATTATAACTGCCAATTCATTGCCTCTGCWTAATATTAACACTCACTGCAGCTAATAAGTTTTTCTGCGTAGTRTTTTCAAGGCTTCCTTGCTAAATTTCTTAATATTCATATCCTGGAAGCGACGCAAGATTGATGAATAACGTTCTCTCTTAATATGTACAAGGTGTAATTTTCATTTTAAAAGAGCAGGCACTGATTTGAGTTTCAGCGCGAAATAATTGTGATGAACTCATGTTAAACTCTGACTTAATATTGAAGCGTTCTAAWAATATATGAAGTTGTTCTGTTCTTTCTTTTTATAGTTGGAGGAAGCATCAAAAGCCGGAGTGCGGGTCTTTAGTCTGCTGAACATTACCTACTCCCATTTCATGTCTCCCTCACGGGATCACTGGACAAAATATTACTCATGGAAGAGAAGAAGACATTTAAGTATCCTCTAATGTGAGGACTGACTGACGCCTAATCTGTTGTAAATGTCTCAATCTTGTCATAATTAGAACTGCCGCTGCTATCTTTCCATTTAAAGATAAGTTCAGTCAAATGTTCCACCACAAGACTTTTAGAGCAATGATGGTAGCAAGAACTACGTAGGAAATGATGTAAAAATTGTACAAAAGTCGTGGCAGTGCCTAACTTCATGTGAAATCTTATATTTAAGGAACTAATGTCCACGTCAGTCCATTTTAATACATATCATTACCCTAATATATATTTGTTTGTATGGAAAAAATGCCAAATATTCTTCCCAAGCCTCAGAGTACGCCAAACCACAAATCGGACCACAACTTTTAARCSCYYARTTGCCGAATATGTGGATCTCAGCGAATATTCTTAATTRTTATACCCTGAACAGGGTRTATTAATTTTGTCACGAAGTTTGTAACACCCAGAAGAAAGCGTCGGAGACCCTATAAAGTATATATATAAATGATCAGTATGTTGAGSTGATTCGATTTAGCCATGTCCGTCTGTCTGTCTGTCCGTCTGTCTGTATATATACGAACTAGTCCCTCAGTTTTTAAGATATCGTCTGTCCGTCTGTCCGTCTGTCTGTATATATACGAACTAGTCCCTCAGTTTTTAAGATATCGTTTTGAAATTTTGCAAACACCATTTTCTCTTCAAGAAGCTACTCATTTGTCGGACCTGCCGATATCGGACCACTATAACATATAGCTGCCATATAAACTGAACGATCGGTATCAAGTTCTTGTATGGAAAACTTTCACATTTGAAGTATCTTCACTAAAGTTGCACAAGTTATTTTCTATGGCAACAATATAATCTCCGAAGAAATTGTTCAGATCGGTTAACTGTAACATATAGCTGCCATACAAACTGAATGATCGGAATCGAATGCTTGCATGAGAAACTTCCTTATTTGACGATATATCTTCACGAAATTTGGGAAGAGTTATTTTTCATAAAAATAATGTAATATCGGAAGAAATTATTCAGATCGGTTAACTATAACATATAGCTGCATATAAACTGAACAATCGGAATCAAGTTCATGTATGGAAAACTTTGACATTTGACTTGGATTACTGCTTTAGGTAATAATATAATCTCCGAAAAAAGTTTTCAGATCGGATTACTATAGCATATAGCTTCCATACAAACTGAACACATAATTACTAACAGAAATGCACCTGTGAAGGGTATTTAGCTTCGGTGCAACTGAAGTTAACGTTTTTTCTTGTTCTTCGAAAATTTCGCTCACTCTTTGAGTTATGCTAAATAAATATAGTTGTTTAGTAAAAAGTTTTGCCAACACCACAAAATATGCCATCTTACTTTGGACTCTAAAACTTGTGCTATTTTATTTGTCATTCAAAKTGAAAATCTTTGCAACTGTCTGTCAAAAAGTAACAAGGAAAACCTTAACACGAAATCTTCTTTGTTCTGCATACATAAATTCACCGACGCGCTGACGCTCTCCACACGCACATCTATTTGACCTGTCAAATGCTGCCATATCACGTGATTAAGCTTTCTACTTCGAGTGTCATTTTGATCGACTTAAGCGAAAAATTAAATGTGTGCATGTGTTTGCAGTTGTCGACGAATGCAAATTATTTCGCATGACAAACGGCTTTCAACAAGCCTGCAAATTTTGAACACCACAAACYGACACAGACATGCATATACATATACGTACCGTTAGAGAAATAAAATGGAAACAGATTTGGCACATGTTCGTCATGACTCCGACGGTGTTAAAGGAATTCAACGCGTGCTAAGTCATGATAAGCACAATTCTGCTTTGCRGCAAATAGGTCACGAGGCAAGGTTAGACAGAGCGTCTTTGCTCGCATAATGAAAACATAAATCGCGCATAATGGCGAAACATTTTGGCGGAATTTAATTTATGTGCTAACCAAGCTGACAAAAACGCACTTAAGAAAGCACAGACCTATTGACAGGCACACACAGAAGCACTGCAAAGCATGCTGGGCGTAGTGAGGACAAGCTTACACGGCCAAATAAAAAAAGATTTCTGCGAAATAAAAAAAAATGTGAAGAATTTGCTGAATAAGCGTTGGGTTTTGCGCGCCAAGTAACTTTTTAAGTAAACACCCTAAAAGTAGGCTAATAAAACAAACAGCATAATACGCTGCAAATAAAAGGCAAGGGCCAAGCGGGTACCGTTAAGTAGGCGTTTAGTAGATATCTCTTTTAGGTTTGAAGTATTTTAATCGCATTAGCTTTGACAATCTTGATTACATCATCAGCAAGCGTTTCACGCCGCTTAGAAATCTCAGTTTTGAGCAGTCGGATGTGAGCGAAAGGTTTGCTAAGTTTAGTACAAACATAATGGCTTAACTGTAATTCTGAGCTCTAAAAAGTTTGCTAGAAAATTTGTGGCGTTCAAATAATGAAATTAKAATAACGGTGTTTCTAATTATTATATAATTAATTGAAACTTGCGGCGACTTAAAAAGTGAATAATCTCTGAAAAATGTGCGATTTTGCTTTGTCAATAGTTGTTGTTGGTGTATGTTAGCTCAAAAGTGTTGCCAGACTTTTTTTTTTTTTTGAAATAAAAATCTCAAAATGAAATTCCACTTCCAGTGATTGTTTGCATACTTTTA
>NW_017536108.1:308394-309754 GCF_001853355.1 Bactrocera latifrons | reverse complement strand
TTTTATTGGTCATAAAGTAACAGTCAATAAACCAATAAACTACGGATATAAATATGAACACACATTCACACACTGTCTGTGCATGCAACATGTCTCCAAGCAACTAAATTCAATAAAATAAAAAAAGTAAAGACACAAAACCGTGTAAATGCAGTTTTGCAATCTTTCTGTCACTAGTTATGAATACAATGCTGAGGTTCTTCCTTTACCCTTTGGTTGATATTTGCAAATGAGAAGCAGGGGCGTAGAAAGTGTTTCATCAGTTCATTCATACAACAGCAGATACGAAGGTTCCCTTCCTTATTTCGGGATTAGAGATCAAAAACCAAATATTAATCTGTGGAAATCGATCAACACACTTTTGAGTGCATTTCAAGCAATTGTCGAAGAACTTTTGGATTAAGCTATATCGCATCGACACCCTCTTCAGGTTTCGGAAAACGTTGACCTGGCAGATTTCAATATTGAGTTTGCAAAATAATGAAATAATAGAGGCAACCTATGTAGGTGTAGAGAAAAAAGAAAGCGTGCTAAAAAGCTATGACTCARGAATTTAGAAAGCAAGTTGTTAGATCCATATTCCAATTATTACACGCCCTTACCGAGCAAGTTACTCACATATATACTAAAGGAGCGCTAATAAGTCGTTACTGGCCAAGGCAAGCGTCATATATTTGTGATGTAATGTAATGTAATTGTAGGGCGATTAAATATGTCAGGGGATAAGGTCAATGTTCTAAAACCAGCTAAACTTTTATCACATCAAAACAAACTCTTTCCTCTCCATTTACTATTCCAAAGTAATYCGCGATAGTTGTGTTAGACTTTGGACAAAAACTTTCTGCAGTGTTTCAGCACAATAGTATCTCCCCAGAGTTTACAAGCTTGACGCCCTTTCCCGCTTATGACTTGAGCCAACCCCATCCAAAAGGTTGAGTACGTCTTTATAACGAAGTCGCGTAAGTTCCAGTTATACGTACATAAGAAGACTTCACTTTTTTTTTCGAAGCAGATTGGAGTTGTTAGGAGTGGATGTCAAAACTTGCTAAAAAAGTCTAATCGTGTCCTAAGAGTGGCTCTCATCGACATTTCCAGTGCACTGCAGACTACAGATGAGCACTCACTCCGACAGTAAAGCTAGTCAAGCTAGTGTCTGTCCTCACTAGAAGGGCATTCCATGAACTACAAATCCGACAAGCTGACGAGAAGCGACACCACTGTTGAATCTGCATTGATTATTTGATATTTTGCCACTGAACTAGTGGTCTTCAGAATGCTTAGCATACGCTTGTATAGAGTAAAATACGGGAAATCTTCTGAACTACTTGATAATAGCGAAGTCATCTTGCCGCAATACTCG
>NW_017536108.1:306156-307980 GCF_001853355.1 Bactrocera latifrons | reverse complement strand
TGTCTCAGTTCTCAGTTCTCAGGCTGCTTAGAATCCTGTTAAGGTTCTTAACAAAATCTAATCAATYTTTCTAAGGATGGGACTTCATCTGTTTAGCTCAGTGAAAAAGCCTTAACACTAACGGAAACATAACAGCAATAAAAATAACATCAAAAGCATAAAAACAAAAAGTAATAGGAAATCGAAAACAATACAATGTAACCACAAACACCAACAACAATAACCAATAAATGCATGGCTGAAAGCAATTTCTTTGTAATTGTTTCACAGAACAGTTATTTAAAATGTGTCGCAAACATACAGTTATTTATATATTGAAAATCTTTCTAGGAACATAATATAAAAAGGATATTCGAAATATATTACACTAAAAAATTAAAGAAAGCAGCCAAAGTGGGCACCACATTTTAAAGCAAAACTTTAATGACAAAAGTGGAACGCGAAGGAGTGGAGTGAGAGAGTAATGCCGCAACCATAACAACATGAAGCACTAAAGTTCTTTTCACACCTAGCAGCAACAACATTGTCACCACTTACACGCGCAGCCGCATCATTTTTGCGCTGGGCCAAGAGGCTACGAGCTGAAAGCAGCACACTGACTTCCGGCAACAATTTCGCACCTTCGCCGCGGTTGTGGGCGTCTGGCTCTAATTACAACGACTGCCAAGCTTTTCAAAAATCAACTGATTGCCTAGCGACGAAGTTATTTTRRGCCAAAGCGCGAGTGTGAGTGATAACGGCAGTTATTGTCAAGCGAAAASAGCACCAGCAGCATCAATTACAAAGAGAATTCCACAAAGCAACAACAAAATTAGCACAGCCAAAAAATAATTACGGTCGCTCCACGAAACAACCGTTATTAACATTGATTAACCGTGTACATGTGTGTGTATGTGTGTGTGCGTGGGCAAAGGGATCTTGTGTAACTCACATATTATATAAGCAAGCGCCGAAATTAATATCATGTTACGCAACGCGAATGAGCTTTATTGCTTAATAACAACAATAAGGTGTGCGTATCTAGTGCCAGTGGGTGGCGGTGCGGTGTACTACTAAGCTTTTATAGAAAAGAACGAGGTTGTACGAAGTGTTGGCACTGGTGGCAGATTCGCTGTGAATTTTTTGGTTTCGATTTCGGTTTGAACTTCGGTTTCGTTTTCGGCTCCGACTTCGATTTCGGTTTCGGTTTCGATGTGTCTTTCGGTTTCGATACGATCTGGAATTTCGTTTTGTTTTTGCTTTATTCAAGTAACTCTCATGCACAGCTCGTTAAAGCCGGAAGTTTTATTGATGGGTTCACCAACCCTGGCATTGTAAAAACAGACCGATTTAAGCTGCAAAAACGATGATGTTGTGAAAAAGAAATAAGCGCAGCAAACGGACAGCAAATTCTGTATATCTTGTGTGGGTGTTAATGTAATTAAATACAACTTTCGCCAAGTTGGAAGTGTTTAGGGGGCGCTGGAAGGAATATTGGATGCGAAAAATACTAAGGTTGGTATGGTTTATGTTAAACTTCATATAATTGCTTATAACATTTTTACTTATATGTAATTACATTAGGGTACTTCTTATATTACCTGGTGTATAATATTTTACAGTAACGTATTATTTGGTTGGATTTTGACGTCGAATAACTTTTGAAAGACTTAATTCTCAAATTCAAAACTAAATTCTCTGCAACAAGTTTTGTTTTTGCCATAATTTCTTCAAATGCATTTTTTTTTGTGTATATGGGGAATAAAATATCAAATCCCATTAAGAACTCAAATTTTAACAAATTTTTTTTGTTCGTTCTTTTCGGTTACTAATGCAAAATTTTTT
>NW_017536108.1:286657-305821 GCF_001853355.1 Bactrocera latifrons | reverse complement strand
CATTTATCTTGTCAAAAAATTTAGGCAAAAATTCCAAACGTCTTTTATTTTACTATAAATTACCTCTATAAAGGYATCAACTTAAAATATAACTTATCAATTATGTGTCTGACTCAACATAACGCATAGTATAGAATCCACTCCACCTTTTCTTCTGCCGGAACAATATACCACTGTCATAAGTCTATGTCAAAAGTACTGTTAATAATTGAGTCTAAAACTATATTCATCCTGTTTTTATATCCTGAACGCTACAATAGTTGAAGAAATTGTTCAGGACGGATAACAATGAAAAACAAAACGTCTAAAAGATCCATTTTCTTTATTAAATAACCTTGMTGTTTTTAGCAAACAACCTGGYTAAATAGAAATAGTAAAATATTTYCCTTTGGATGAAAACCAATAGCCGGTTRCGTCTTYAGATTTACTTAAACACATAGTGACTAAAAGAAATGCAMCTGTGAAGGGTATATCACGTTTTTTCTTGTTTTTTTATTTGAACGATCATTTGATRAAATCATAWCACGAGTTTTAGAAGTATTGTTCACCCTAKGTTACAACAGTTTCCCATCTTTCTTGCAATTACGGTTACCATTAATGGTTTCATCTTCTTTTAGAAGCTAATAATACAAGACGACCATCTGATTCCATCAACTGCAGAGCCTTATCTTAACGCCATGGATATTCGGTTTTACGTTTGAAAACTATTTTATGCATTTAGGGCTGTCGTAAGGAATCCATTTGTCATCGCCAGTCATAATCCGATGCGAAAACGATTTTGTGGAGCGTTCTAACAGCATTTTTGAGATGGAAAAGTCTTYCGACCTACTCAATTTCCTTGCTTAAGAATGCATCCGGCTACTTAAAATGGTTTTGGAGTTGCTGCGTGAGTCGGTTGCACCGAAGCTAAAATGCGCTTCATATATACAAAGATTCCTTAGAAGAACTTGATTCTCATCAGTGAGTTTGCGTGTCAGCCATATGCCGAAGTGATCCGATTTGAACAATTTCTTCATACATTTCAGCTTAAAACAATTTCAATCACGAAAATATATTGACTTTTTCAAGTTAAGTTCATTTGCCAAAATACATTGAGTTCTTTGCTCAAAACAGCCAACAAAATTAATTAATCGACAAACAGACGCATCTACTCATCTGGTAATAAAGCCACCAACTCTTTGGTAAGGGTTCGGTTGAAAATTCGCCTWTAGTTTGCAATAGTATATGCATACATATGTACACACTAGTTATGCACTCATGTTTAAACGATAAGGTCGAAAATGAGTATTTTATTACTTGCTGTTATTTCATTTGATTTATTATCTGTTCGGAGAAATTCGCTAGCATGACTTCGGTTGAATCTAAAAACAGAGTATTTCCAGAAAGTTTTTATTGCGCAACGTTCCATAAATAACTCAAATAATGGATAAATTTTTGAGGCTGATATTGTTGCTGGTGTTAATGGTGGTTCCAAGATAGATGAAATTATCTACCACTTTAAAATTTTGACTGCCTACAGTGACGTGCTAGCCAAGTCGCGAATGCGATGACAGGAGATATTTCGTATTGTCCTCAACCAGTTCACAACCAGACACATACGCGTTGCTTCCTTGTCTAGTTTTGGGGAAAGAGGAACTGATGGCGCGGTTGTTGAGACCAATGATATATAAAAATATATAATTCTTCTCTATTTAGCTCTGTAGCTCGTATTATTTTCTCCAGCAATAGATTAAAGAAGTATATGGAAGGGTATCTCCTTGACTTAAACTTCGCTTGTTATCGAAAGGTTCGGCAAGATAGTTTGCGCTCCTGATAGAGATTTTGGTCAGCTTATACAGTGCATTTTTCAAGATTTGACACATGGTGCAAATCTGGTCAATAGTAGATTACACTCATAAGGTTCAATCAGTTTGTTGACGGTCGGCTTTAATTTTTCAAAGAGTACGATCGATAAATGCGATATTAAGGTAATTGACACAGAGTGGGATGCCACTTTTTATGAATTGGATAGAGCACAATCAGGTTTCAATCATGGAGCATGATTTCATCCGACCGTATCTTGCAAAGAACCTGATGCATGCACCTTGCTAGTACTTCACCGGCATACTTGAATAACTCGGCCGATAATCCATCCCTGCCCACTTTGTTTGTCTTCAGGCAGATAATTGCTCATCATAGTCGGGCAATGGAACATCTATTACATCGTCATCGATTGGGGAATCCGGTTCGCCATCTCCAGATGTTATTTTCACTGCCATATGCGGTATGCTCTGAACATCAGATTCAAATTTTTCGATCCGGATCTTGTAATAGAATATAGTACTACAGGCAACCATTTCCGACCCCTTGCGAAGTCGATCAGCCTCAACCCATTTAGAGAGGTTTCACCATTTCGGCTAAATTTTAAAACTTTTGTATCAAGATGCCTCCATTGCCCACCCTGGCGTTAAAATCGTCAAGCGCAATTTTTACATAGTGGGGGGCGGTTGTCATAAATGAAATCCAGCTGCTCATAAAAGGCATCTTTGGTCATATCGTCATTGCCTTCCAGCTGATTGAGTTTCAGAGCTCGGCGACTGAACTTTTCCCACACCACGACTCCCACACCGAATTTGCGCTTCTGCAAATGACCTGCTCGTATCCATCCGACGTCTGCTCACAGCCGTACATCTGGTGAACAGACGCTGCAATTAGACCTAATCGAACTCTCAAACCGATTATTCCGGAGTGGCTTCGCTGAAGCTTTTCCAGGCTCCACCCCGGTTGCGGTTGTTGACTTTTTTAGGGTGCGCGGCGACGACACAGGAGTAGGAATTGGATATAGCTCTGCGACTGTAATTTCTTACACAGAAGCATGACTATACCCCAATACACCCCAACCGAACCGCCCTTACGTTTTATGAAAGTAATGCAATTCCTAGAAAAGACCACATACACCTGTTCGAGCATAAAGGAAATAAATTTAAGTATTTTTTTGTCTGAATAACAATTTGTTACAATCATGTTATTCCTATTATATAATTTATATTTGACTTTGTCCGATGCGGACGCATTATTCATAACTGCTAGAAATGCTGCTTTCAAACCAACCAAACTATAAATGGCTATAGTACATAGATACCATAAATATGTTCACAAATAGCGGCCGCCTTCTGTATCTCATCCCCACATATATACCCTTTCATTATACTCTGCAAGCCCTCATCCCTGTCACATACCGTCCAAGCGCACTCATGAATTATTTATTATCGTCGAGACAGAAGAAAATACCGCATAAGTGGTTGCACTCATTCGCAGCCCACAACAGTTAGCTATTTGCATGCGGTGAGAGTGAAGAAATGCGAGTGAGAATAAATACGGCTGAGTGAGTGGGTGAGAACTTGTGTGCTAAGCTGTTTTTGGGCGTTTTACCTTGACAAGCAACCACACGGTACACCAGACGATGCGTATACGCCGTGGAGCACATATGGAAGGCTGCCTCTAATGAGAGAAGTCAAAGGCAAATCATGAAGCAAATAATTAATTTTTATGTTTTTTATTTTTGCGAATTTTCTAGGGTAGGCAATCAGCTGTTGTACAGACAAATGTAAAATTATTCAAATATAAATATATATTCTTAGAATAGCGTTATTACGATCAATAAGTTTGTCTGAATTCTGATTATGATAAAACTACTAAGATTATTTAGAAATTAAAATCAATTTTTTGAGTTAAAATACATATAGTCATCCACAAATATTTTTCTAATTTAAGGAAATTATTTGTTTCTTGTTATTTCTGATTGTAAATTGTTATTAACTCATCTGCCAAATTGAGGAAAAAGCTAAAAAATAAAATTTCAGTAATTTTTTGACACTATAGATTATGCCCAAATTCTAAAATAAAGTTACCACAACTTTTCCTGTATGAAAGTGTTAGAATGAAATAATGTAAAATTATGTAAAACCCTATGTAAACATGACCACAAGACATTAAATAATTCAGAAAATCCACTACTCATAACTTGTAGTATAAATAAATTATTGTATTCGCATTCATCATAAATATTGCCGACAGGTTGGATTGTTTTCTGAGGCTAATGTGGAAGTAAAATTTTATTCCCATATTGTCTCGTTAGGTGGCGATGGCGTCGTGGTATTTCAAGTAACATAAGTCCAATTTGACATAAATTTCATAAATTTATTATTAAAATTATTTATTGAAGAGAGAATTCAAACAGCTTCACAAATTGAGCTTTGCTTAAGTTTGATATCATMATAGGAAAATTATATATTCCTGAATTGGGTTGCCACCCGTATATAAATCATTAAGCACATAATTGAATAGAAATTTCAAAATAAATAAGTGTTAAAATTTAAATATTTAATTGCTCTTCATTCTTGCCAGAAAGTTTTTGGTGAAGACATAATTATTAACAGAGTTGCCACCGRCTGAAAAAATAATAATGAAAACCATCCATTTTATACATCATTTAATATTTGTTTAAATCTAACAAGCTGGATCTCAATTTATAAATATTTTAGAATGAAGTTGCCACATATATATAAAAAACAAGAAAAAACGTTAACTTCGGCTGCACCGAAGCTAATATACCCTTCACAGATGCTTTTTTTTTAGTAACTCTGTGTTTAAGTAAATCTAAAGACGTAAACGGATAATGTTTTTTTTTTTTTTTATGTGAACAATATCTTCGGAGGTTACATTATTACTATGACACGACATTTGGTATGAGTTATGGCCAAATGTCGTGAAGATATATGCCAAATGAGAAAGTTCCCCATGCAAGCATTTGATTCCAATCGTTCAGTTAGTATGGCAGCTATATATTATAGGGGTCCGATATCTCTAGTTCCAACAAATGAGCAGCTTCTTGAAGATAAAATGACGTTTGCAAAATTTCAAAAGGATATCTTGGAGCGACTAGTTCRTATATATGTTTACAGACAGACAGACGAACATGGCTAAATCGACCCAGCTCAACATACTGATCATTTATATATGGTCCCCTTCTGGGTCTTACTGACTTCGTGGCTAACTTAATATAACCTGTTCAGGTTACAAAAATAAATATATTAATAAATTAAAAGGAAACTTTGTCTTTAATTTCTTCTTGAAAACTTAATAATGTGTGTACGGAATATAATATACAGTATATAAATATATTATATACTATAACTATAAATATATTATATACTAGAGCACCCGGTGAATTCCGTTTTGCTTCAGAGGAAACAAATAAGCAGGTTTTGGATTTTATAAAGTCGGGTTTTAAGGCAATACAAATAAAATATTTAAATATTTTAATAATTCGTCGTAATCATCAGTTAAGAGTAATCTGGAATGTTTTTTAATATATATTTTTTTGTAATATAATAGAGTATGCGAAAAACATGGATATTCCAGATTCAAACCACAAGCTTTAAAAGATTGACCTTGTGATTTGTTGATGGCCATTAAGAATGATTGGTTCGAAAATTGAAGTATTTTAAACACAAGCGGCATATCAGTTGGCATCATCAAGATGCCCTGAATCAAAAATTCCTCACCTTCCAATTTTCCTTTGAGTATTGTCAGTAAATCAATTTGTTCATAAATTTACTTACCACCAAAACGCGTACTATTAGATAGCTTTTCAATCATTACCTAAAGCCAACAATTGCTCAGAGAAAGCTCCAGCAAATTTACAATTAAGCAATGCAGTCATTCATTTCACGATTTAGCGCTTGCATTCCTAACCTAATAAACTAATGCACACCACGTCTTCGATCAAAAATAAAGCCCTAATATTTATCTCTTTCTTTCTTCGAAAGATCGTCATCTCTGGAGCTGATAGGAATTTGATGTAAAAGTTCTTCTGAATCTGATATCGAACCATGCTAACGCCTTACTTTTAACGCGCAATTTCTTGTTATTCGCAGTCTTTAATTTTTTTTTTTACAATATTTCGTATCTTTCTTGCATTATGGCATTGTCGGGAAAGACTCGATCGTCTTAGTCGGGGCATTGTAATGATTACGTCAAGTCACGGGGAAACATAAAATTGAATGACTGTACACTTGCAGCTATGGCTAAAGTTTTATTTTTTAAAATTATAAAATTATATTAAATAAAATATTCAATTGATTCTTACAAACATGAATTTTGTACAAGTGCTTATGCCTTGAAATATATTTTTTGTATTTATGAATTGTACTGACTTTTAACATAAAAGGATAAAAAGTATCCTATGCCACTCCTCTGATTCTAAACTACCTCGACACCAATTTTCGGCCAAATCGAGTCATCCGCTCTTGAGTTATGAATAGATAGATTTTATGCTTAATACGTTTACTTTTCTAATGAACTGTATTTTTATACCGTGTGGAACATAAAACGTCCCTCAGCTTGTGAGCTTTAATAGGTAAAGTTATGCTGTACTCGGTTTTATAAGAGTATACTCAACGTTGCAAAGGTTCGATTAAATCAGATGTAGTTGCAATGACACGGAACTATTTTAGCAAATAATATAAGAATTTATTTTAAGAAAGAGAGTCTATGTGCATATTACTTATTTAAATRGGYATATCCGATGAGTTTGCGTTCTCCATAGAGGCTATATAAACACCTTAAAACGTCAAAAATTTCTAGACAGAAAAGTATACATGAACCTATACACATACATATATGTTCTATGTATATATATGTATATACAAAAGCGCTAACGAACTGCTTGGTACATGGTTGGCGAGGATAGCGGTGGGGCGACGTTTTTTCCGGCACCAAAGTGCACTAACGAGTGCTTTCATAAAATACGACCACCGGGCGCTGGTGCAAATATAAATTCAGGCGAATGTCTACACAACCACACACACAAATGAATGCAACTGCAAATATGTGCCAAGGTATATAGATTACATTTGCAGATGAGCGTATACATATGTATATATGTATATGCATATGTGTGCGTATGCATGTATGTAGGTACCGTGGTGCAGAGGCTTTGGGTTTGCCCGCATTTGTATTTACTTTAGGGCCACTCTGTAGTCAGCGTATTTGCTCACATATAGGCATGTGTTTATGTATATGTGTGTGTTTGTGTGCGTTTTCAACGCAATTTCATGCAAGTGTTCGATTTGCGGCAGTTGCAGCTCATACAAGTGCAGCGTGCGTATTTGTGGCACATGCGATTGCATGATTTTCAATATCCACGTCAAATATTTTACTAGCCATTATTCGAACTGCAAACGTTTGCACATACATACATACATACATTATGGAGTGAAATTGAATTCGCAACTGTGTAGAAATCGTCAGCAAATACTTTCACTTGCCGTAAGTAATTAAAATCGCCATTCATATAAAGTCTCTGCCTTAATTAGCTCAGCAAAAATATGAAACTTTCGAACTTTAAACCTACAAAAAGCTTATTCAAGACAAGACAAACTAATTTACTAGAAGACACGGCAGCCCTTACACCGAAAACATTTATACATGTATATATAAGCTGCCTAATGCCCCACATAAACGGACTATTTTTGATAAATTGTTTTGGGAAAAACAACAACGTAGTCAATTTCTCTCTTTCAAGCTCTACTGAACATGTATTTGAATTAAGATGGAATGTAGAAGCTCATGCAAGTGAGGAAAGTTCTCTGATTGGCGAGAAACGATTTACATATGGCTCAAGCAGCTCACGACTTCTGGTCTTATACCAAGTATCCTCTGGGTACAGAAGAACATCCCTGCGAAAGTGAAAAGGCGAAACATCCCATCCACGGACCTGCCACATAAAAAACGCACTCAATGAAAATTTGCAAACAGCGTCGGATGAGAGACACCCCTTTTGATACTTGGCTTACGCGGTTATCTACACCAGTAAAGAAGAAGTGAAGATGCCTAAGTTCATGTATAACTGAATATTTCATACTTCGGCTGCACCGAAACCATTTTTTCGCTTAGACGGTACTAAAAGTTTTTCTTTGATTTTGATCAGTTAGTTTCCGACCATTATTTGGCAGTTATAAGCTATATTTGTCCGAAATGAATAATTTTTACGCAAATTGTTGCACCGCCTTAGATAATAATATTTGTCGTTGTGTTGATGCCTTGAAAAATAAAGCCATAATCTGTATAAAGCATATGAGTGAGTGGTTTTTTAGATTTACATCATGTGTGTGATATTCTCCTAGTGCTTTGATCGAGCGTTTTGAAAAATGAAGTTTCGATAAAAATGCGTTTAAAGTTTTAAGTTTAAGAACTAACTGACCAAACGCTTCGACACTAGTACGGATTGGACCAGGGAAAACTCTTTTGACACTATTCTACTAAATAACATACTCAAAACCATAATGGCTACTTTAAGCCAAAAAAGTTGAGTATTGGGTTTTGAAAAGACCAAGACTCGCGTGATCTCTTAAATGCATTCCCTTTTTCGCAAATAACTGGATTGTATTCTATTTTCAGCATTTTGTTGCTCACTTTAGTTTCTAGTCGTGGCAGCTCTATTGCCAAGAATTGTTTAAATTGAAGAACCAATTAGCTATCAGAATCTTCTGGAACACAGCACTTACTTTTTGAATTAGCACAATTAGTCGCAACTTGTGGGAGCCAAGTTGACAGTCATARCTTTGAAGTCATAGATAATTTCGTCTATCTTGGAATCGGCATTAACACCAACAATAACAGCAGRTTCGCAACCCAATAACTCTTGCCAACAGTTGCTACTTCGAACAATGAATTGGCAATTGAAAAGTGAAGCAATCTCTCAACGAACAAAGACAAAACTCTATAACGACAACATCTGATGAGTCAGGGTTACAAGTTTTCGAGAGAAAGGTGTTACGAAAGATTTATCATCCTTTGCACATTGGCAACGGGGAATACCACAGTCGATGGAGCAATGAGCTGTATGAGTTATACGACGACATTAACATAGTGCAGCGAATTAAAAGACCGCGGCTACGCTGGCTAGATCATGTCGTCCGAATGGATGAAAACACTCCAGCTCTGAAAGTATTCGACGCAGTACCCTCTGGGGTAAGCAGAGGAAGCCAAAGACCTCCAGTCYGATGGAAGGRCCGGGYGGAGAAGRATCTGACTTTGCTTGGWATCTYAAATTTGCGCTAAATAGTGACAWGGWAGAACGACTGGCRCACTCAGCTATWCYCGCGTAGYGGTATCTACGCTAATCAAAAAGAAGAATAAGTTGCGATTACATTTCAAATACTGGCATAGCGCTATCGCAACACTATCTTTTCGACYATGTCATAATGCTTCCGAGTTCCGCATGCACGGCTTCATTTTGTACTACAAAATAAATAAACAACCCGAAGTAAGTTTACTCTTTTGGGCTGTCAGCGTGTAACACCGCATTGTTTACCAACCATTAGAAGCACCATTCATTCTATTTCCACTGCGCGCCGAGCTGCACCAACATTCAACGCTCTGCAGTGCGTCCGAGAAAGTAAATAACGAATGCACACACACACACACTCACACATACACGACAAATGTCTTCATTATGAGAAGTGAAAATCATTTTTCATTTGCTGCATTTGTGGCCAATGCAGCATCAAAAGCTTTTGTTCGCCATTGTGATAGTGACGGGTATTTCGCAAATGGACGACGTGATGGTGTTGCAACAACACTGAAACATTGTTGAAACATAGAACTAAGCCACCATTAGCGGACACCCTCAAATATATTTAAAATCAGTTTTTTCCTTTTTCGTTGAAAGCGCCAGTGAACTTGATTTTTTCCACCACTACATTTCACATTCTTGCAACATGTGACGTTAATGCACTATGACTTGTTTTTGTAACACAGYACCATAAAATCATGGAAACAGTTTTCGGTTTTGTCAAAATGTTCTGGAGTATAGAAAAATTGAATTTCCAGTTATGTGTCTGTATGTTCAGTCGTTCATCAGACGGCAATAATTGCTATTAAATAATATTAATTCATAATGTAGTGCAATGTTGGAGAAAAAATTTGCGAAAAATTGTTGCAGAGCACCGGAATCCCTCAGCACCTTTGCGTTCAGAAAAACTGTTCRTATCTCTCTCCCCTCGCCTTCGCCGGGTATATCAGGCACTTTCATCTGAGTCATTCCCTTTACAATAAATATTATATTATATATCAAGCAACTATGAAGTACCAGAATACAACTTTATCCAAATAACGAATATGTGGCTTTAGTGCCCTTATCTGACTTTTGATTCGTCAACCTGTTTAATCCACTTTATCTTAACAAAATAAATGGTAATAGGTGAAAGCGCTTCATACCATCCTCTCTCCTCTACTGTACTGAATCATCATCTATCCATTTATTCCTGACACTTTTTTATGTTCTCAAAAATCTTTAGCATCACCGAATGGGTGCTAATGGGATAGTGACCACTTGGAATTTTGAGGTCATGTAAATCTTGCTAACAGCTAGTAGTTTCATAGACATTCCACCTTCAACTCTGGGTCAGAAGGCCTACAAAGCTCTAGTAGCTGACCAACGCTTACTGAGCTCACACGAGGCGCATAGATTCTGCGCCTGAGTACACGAAGACAAAGGAATATTAACTCGTACCCACCCTCATAGAGTTTTGCCAAGGGTGTTCTTTCTTGCAAGCTCCCTGGACTTTCAGTTTCGGTCGAGCCAGACATCCTGATTTACTTTGAGCTTCCTGTCAGCGAGCTTAAGACTTCTGTAGCAGCTGTGCAATCGGAGTGAATAGATACTTCCCTAAACAAAGTCACACTTCGGAGAAGTACTTCTGCTACCACTCTGCTAGCTGACAGCTTTCATTGAAAGGCAGCACAGATGTCTGGCAGTCTAAAGCATAAGTCTATTTATAACTGCTGACAGAAGACTCGCTCTCCAATCTTCCCTTTGGGCTTCGGTCCATCCGTGAAAAAGATCACTGCGCCTCTTCTCCAGCTACTCCGCCCTACCAATATATCCCTCGAAGGCATGTGCGCGGAGAAGATGACGCTAGGAGTAGGCTTCGCAGCGTGGTGGTTCACGTTATTAGAGATGCAACCCTGTATCAGGCTTCCCAAAGTCTAATATCAATCTTCAAATCAAAGTATTTGCGAGCTATCGTATAAATTGGTTAACATATATATTACTCCACCTCAATAAAAATAGAGAAGCTTGTTACTTTTAGCATAGCGTTTTCAGTTCCAACACTGTTTTTTTTTTTTTTTTTGTATTTTTTCATTTTTCATTCATTTCGGAGTATTTTTGAAACAACCACAGTCTCGTGCTGCTTTGTAATTGACATGTACACTATGTATATGTTCTTCACATGCACTCAATGAATTTTCCTCTCTTCGTAGAGCTCATCTTCCCTTGTTAGCGTTCTGCACTCAAAAAGCTGTCTGAAAAGCCATGATTTTGAAATGGGCTCTGCTTAAAAATTCAATCGCACACAGCTTCATGTGCCGMWYACAATGAGYRCGACAGACTGCAAGCGACATCTGTCAAATATTAAAATAAACCCGTTCTTATGGACACAGTTAGCTGCACGACTGCAGGCCGACAGTTGTCGCTCTCGCTAACTTCAATATATTTTTATATTTGCCCACGACAGTAGGGCGACAGTAGAGTTGACAGTAGAGAGATGAGGTAGGGTGGTGATGCCACTAATATGTAAAATGTAAAATTATTCAAAGCTCTAACAAACCTGAGGTTACTTTACAAATAAAAACATAAAATAGCTSTAYCATATCATCTGTAAYAACAATTGACAATTTAAAACAAATAAATTTACCCTTTTACTTATTTTTTGCATAAAAAATTTCAMTTTGAAYAAAATATTAAGATTTCACTGTAGTGCAASGTWTTAKTATGGCCACAAYGAAWTTGTGTACATGCAAAATGGAGAGCTGTGTTGTCTTGTGTACATGCCGGCCATTGTTATGTTRCTGSCTTCTCACAAAYGTTCATGGAGTAGAATTCACAACRCCATTTTCAGTTCACTGTCGTGCTGCTGCAGTCTGTCGCGCTCATTGTGTTCAGCACATCAYTTKRATGTTGCAACRGGTTGCTGCCACGTACGCTTCTAAGTAGCAGCTTGAGCATCAGTCATCTGAAATSAGAGCCAAATGCGGACACCTAATCATCTCAGCGAGCTCTTAAGTGCATATATGCGAGCATATGAATGTGTGAGTGCCATATCTCATAAAATACTCCAATTCATCCACTCAAACACACATATACAAGTGCGCATGCACGAACGCTTTCATTTCACACTTAGCTCTGTTGCAGATCATTAAGTCTCAGCTTCGTAGCGTTGCTTGTATCCGTAAATTGTTTACCATATTTTTAGCCACACTTGCTTTGCTTTCTTTAGCGGACACTGCCATCGTGCCGCACACAAAGCTTTGCTCTGTCGCGTTTGAAAAGTTTGCAGCACATTGGCAACGCTGTCGCGTGGTAACAATGCTTTTTCATGCTCTTCATAATTTAATAAACGCACTGACAAGTGGCGAGCGTGTTATTAGCTGCGGTTTCTATGGAGTTGCAACTGCCACTAAAGCCATTTCTACGCACTAAAATTACACTGCGCTGGTGTGTGGCCAACGTCAGTAAGATTGGGTGATTTAAAGATATGAGYTTTTCATCGTTAAGCACTTCTAACTATGCTCTTTAATTGGTGATATAACTATTTACGAATAAGTTCAGATTACTTTTACTTCGGCTTCGGCATCCGCCGTTTTCTCCTGACTTGACTATTTCGACTATTTACTGTTCTCAGACCTCAAAATAATGGTTGCTGACAAGAAATTATCGCCGAGTGAAGAGGTGATCGCCGAAACTGAGGCCTATTCTGAARCAAARGACAAATATTACTATAGAAATGGTATCTAAAAATTAAAGGATTGCTTCTGRTAATTTTATCCTTGAATGGAACTATGAACTTTGCTAAGAAATGTGTTTTATTATGATAGCCGGGGGACTTTTCATCTGACTTGTTGTTTACCTCTGTAGAAATTATGCTCCGTCGATTGAATTGCTTAAAACATTTCTATATGCGAGATGTTCGTAAAAAGATAACAAGGGAGAAATATTCCCAAATCAAATTTTTGAGATAGCMTTTAGCTCTGTCAGCGAAGGAATATTCTTTAGCGTTTATTTTTTGAAGATTATTTATTTCAAATGTTGGCCGTGGCTACGTCTCAGATGGTCCATCCGTTGAATCCAATTTTCGAAGCGGAATTGCCCGCGCTACAGGAAAAGTGTGATACCACATGATCTTGGTAAACAATCGATCGGCCCAAAACGTGAAATTATGTGCTCACCCAAGTGTTCTCTCAATTAATCCATTGATTGATGCGATGTATGGGTAGTGGCTACGTCTTGTTGAAACSAAATGTCGCCGAGATCACGATCATCAATTWCAGTCGWTAACAGKCGCCATTGACGATTACGTTCTTACCGACACTATTTTTGAAGAGATATGAACCGATGCTTTCACCAGCTCACACACCACACCAAACCGTTATTTTTTCGGGWTACATAGCAGCAATATCTTCTTGCTTTTCGTCCCAAATATGAGAGTTTCGGTTGTTTACATACCTATTGAGCCAGAAATAAGCATAATCGGTGAACAAAATTTGGCTCGAAAACGTCCGATCTTCTTGGAAATTTTCAAAAGCTTAAAAAGCGACGCGATATCGCTTGCAATGGTCGATCGGCTTCAKTTCTTGCACAAGCTGTTTCTTGTACGCTTTCAATTTTAGAACTCAACGTAAATGCGCCAAGTCGTTCTTTGCGTTTCTCTTTTTCATTCATTTCGAATWAGGAAGGCATTATAAAAAGTTTTTCAAAGAACTATAAAATCCTTATCAAGTTCAGGGATCCCCTGACAACCGCACGCATGTAATCACAGACCCAAACAAGATTTCGAATTCATGAACAGCGCGAAATAGTCTCTAGTTAAATCTAAATGAGCTCAGCTTACTGCTCGGTATGCGTATGAACAAATTGAATAGAAATCCGACAAATGCAGCAAAGAYAAATCATTTTTATCGCGCACAATATGACAGCTGCCGATGCAACAAGCGAAACTCTGATTTATAGCGGCGCCGTTGCCGCTGATTCTTTCGAACTCAAATGGGACATTTGATTGACATACGGCAATACAACACACCTTGTTGAGGCAATGCAAAACCCGCACAAACGCGAGACTGCTACGAAGTACTCGAAGGAAAAAATTTCTGAATAACGSAACAAATTTACAGTGAACAAAGTGGCATAACACGCTGCAAACTATGTACTAAATGCGCTTAAGGGACAGAGTTGCATGTGCTCAAAGAAAAAGTTTCCACTTGCCSAAGATTAGCACAAATTATGTAACCGGGCGCTGGATGGGAAGCGAAGCGGAGAATGTCAAGTGAAAAGGCATAAGTTTGTATGCGCATCATAAACTTCAGTTGCACCGAAGCTCCATATACCCTTCACAAACACAAAAGAACCCTTAAAAAAGCTGAATCCGATTGGTCAGTTTGTATGGCAGCTATATGCTACGATGATGCGATAGGAACAATTTCTAAGAGCTCATGCCAAATTTCGTGAAGAGATAAAGAAAAATATGAATATAAAATTTCAGAACGATATCTCAAAAMCTGWGGGGCGGACATCGCTAMATCAACTCAGTTCGTTAAGCTGATTATTTCTATATATGTTTTTATAGGGCGTCCGTCGTTTTTTTACTGGTTTCTACAAGCAAACTTAGTATTCTTTTCGGGGTATAAAAATACATCCACAGTCTTATGCGTATTCAGTACAGTATTCATCGCCAGCTCAGCGGCATTTGATTTCAGTCTCGTTTGTAAGAGTGGAAGTGGTTCAGGAGACCCTTCGGCAGTGCAGTGTACAGAAGTTGGAAAACACTTGTTATTTGCAGCTTTGCGGATGGAAGCATTGACGCATGGTAATGCTAGCTAACGTCGAAGGCTAATAGTATATTGAGGTTGTGGTATTGAAGAGCCAAGTTGATATTGAGGACTGAATTTTTTAAAGATTCCCCAACTCGAGAAATTATATATTGCCATCGGCAGATTCAAAAAACGATTGTTACGAAGCTTTTGACCATCGAAAAAGGGATTGCGATGAGTGAGATTTTGCTGGATTATTTGGTTCTCCTTGCAACTCTAGATATATACCAGTATGTTCATTGACCCTTTGTGAATAATGTTCTATCTTCAATTATTCTTAGTCTCATTCAACCCCAATGCACTCAGCCTAATGTAGCCCTGCAGCTGTAACAGTTCATATGTCTTTTATTCTGTAYTTAAATTCAACACTTTCTTGTCTTTGAAGGCGTCTGCATGCTTGCATAGAAATATGCTTGTTAGAAATTGTTTGCATATTTGTTTTTGTTCGCATTTTGATCTGCTATTTACTACCGCTTAAAGTTTCTTGGCCACACATACTTACTCCCGTTTGTTTTTGTTGCTAAACACATCACAAGTCACTTAGTTGCATAACAGTGCCTCTTTGGTGCCCCCACACTCAATATGCTACATACTCTCCATATCTCTCTTTTCGCGCTCTTCTATGCCGCCGACATTGCTTCCGTTTTAAAGAACTTTGGAGTGCTTGAGTTGAAAACACTTACGGCTKGAGGTGATGATCGCATTAAGCTTGATGTGAGTCGACAGTCTTCAGCGAAAACTTTTGCCATGCAAATGTGTTAGTTGGCGGAGTTTCTTGCTGATGCATGGTTGAACTAATAATTAAATTCTATTTTCATATCYCAATGACGCTTGAAATGGCTGCAGATGACTGTTTGCTTTTTACTTGTTTACATACCTAAATTCTTTGCTGTTTTCTATTGAGTAGAGAAACAGAATTAGTGGAGACTTATAATCCGTCGTAAAGGATTGACTACTCATGTTGCCTTGCACTAATCTTGCAAAAACAAGTATATATATAAAACAAGTAAGGWAGGGCTAATTTCGGGTGTCACCGAACATACTCTCGCATGATAAAGTGATAATCGAGATTTCAGGCGTGGTTKTAAACCAATTTCATCCATATTTGGTACATGTCATGAGGGTGTTAACAAACTATTATGTACCGAATTTCATTGAAATCGGTTGAGTAGTTCCTGCGATATGGTTTTTGGTCCATAAGTGGGCGACGCCACGCCCATTTTAAATTTTTAAAAAAGAATGGATGCAGCTTCCTTCTGACATTTCTTCCGTAAAATTTAGTGTTTCTGACGTTTTTTGTTAGTCGGTTAACGCACTTTTAGTGATCTTCAACATAACCTTTGTATGGGAGGTGGGCGTGGTTATTAACCGATTTCTTCCATTTTTGAACTGTATATGGAAATGCCTTAGTGAAAGGACTCTGTAGAGTTTGGTTGACATAGCTATAGCTGTCTCTTATACACATCTAGATGTGTATAAGAGACAGCCTTATAACCCTTGAATCCATGTTTTCACATAGCATTATATTGAACCTTAATAATAAACTGGGGCTAGGTAATTTAGGAGAGGGTATAATACCTGTCTCTTATACACATCTAGATGTGTATAAGAGACAGGTATATGGAAATGCCTAAGTGAAAGAACTCTGTAGAGTTTGGTTAACATAGCGATAGTAGTTTCCGAGATATGTACAAAAAACTTAGTAGGGGGCGGGGCCACGCCCACTTTTCCAAAGAGATTACGTCCAAATATGCCTCTCCCTAGTGCGATCCTTTGTTCCAAATTTCCCTTTAATATTTTTATTTATGGCTTAGTTATGACATTTTATAGGTTTTCGGTTTCGCCATTTTGTGGGCGTGGCAGTAGGCCGATTTTGCCCATCTTCGAACTTAACCTTCTTAAGGAGCCAAGAAATACGTGTACCAAGTTTCATCATGATATCTCCTTATAACCCTTGAATCCATGTTTTCACATAGGGATCACATCGCTTCGCTAGCACCTAGCATTATATTGAACCTTAATAATAAACTGGGGCTAGGTAATTTAGGAGAGGGCACAATAGACCTATTTTTCTTGTTTACATTTCCGTTTAGTTCAAAATGGTCCACATCAAACATAGACAGGCAATTTATCAAGCYACTGTCTTCTTCTGTCATTTCAATAATTTTTTGGGAAAATTCGTCTAATTTACTGTAACCATTTTATAGTAAATTAGCGTCTACTCCTAAGTACAWGTTGCGTCAAAAAATTCCATCAAAAATCTAGGATTTGCCTGAATTAACGCTGCAACAGTCGCGAATTTCTCTTGAACACGAACAGACGTATCGCGATGGTGCGATCTTCTTGKAATACTTCCAGATTTGGCAAAAATGTTTTTTTCTTACCGGTAAATATTTTTTTCGTTTACAAACAATTTAAAACCTTAATACAGTACCGGGCTTACTGTATCCGTTCACTTGAAGTTATCGGTCAAGCTAATAGTGTTTAATTAATTTTTGTACCTGTCATGAAGAAATTCCTCATATATTATGTAGTCAATGAAATTGATTGAGCTTTAATTGGCATTTGACAATTACGTTACATTACATTATAATGTCAAGRTCCATTAAGTATATCAATAAAATGGTTTGAATCTAGAACAAAGCTCCTGACCTTGCAAAAAGAGCACTAAAAACACTTCTAACTCAGAAGCTGCTCTTTCCAATTTCCGTATATGTACTTAACTCCAGAACACTGGGGTCAAAATAAATTTCGGATGAAAATTACAAAGTTAAAAGTATATACTTGAATTATCAACAAAACCATTCCGAATCCACCGACTCCAAACCATAGCAATAAATTTCCATATACTTTTTTTCTCTATATACTATAARCGAACCAGTTTTCTACATTATTATAAGTGCTGAATACAATCGGGGCCAAAATAATTGAGAATTTGAGTTTTGCAGCCCCTGTTTAGAATTGCTAAGCATTGTAAATTGGGCTAAATGAAACTTAGATAACTTATAAAAATCCAAGCCAAATGTTGGCCACATTATTTATTGCTTCAATGCCAATAAATAAGTGAAWGTCATTCTAATGGGTCTCAAGAAGAAGCTAATTGTGACTATTTCTCTTCATAAAGGAACTACAGGCTCGCAAATGTTTTTTCTCATTAACATCACCTCTAATTTCTACTGTCACTTTGTGTATGTACTACGAAATTATTTAACATTAGCAATGATTATTCGCTGACAGACTCGCCGTCATCACAATTTGTTTGCGAAAATTAAGCTTCTCCCTGCCACCGCTGCACAGCAACACTGCAATGTGTTAGCATCAGTTAATTAATTGAATTTGTCAATCGATTACTGTCAGCTAGTGTTTACTCAATAAGGCACCAATAGTAATACAARTATAACCAACATTATTATTTTTGCTACTATTAGTTATATGTGGGCTGAATCGAGGATTTTTGCACTTGTTTGGCCTTAAACTGAAGCTAATTCAATTTGGAACTATTGATAGGTGAGTTAAAACCGTTTCGAAGTGAATTATATACATATGTACCATAAATAAGAATACAATTAACAGGTGGGCTGAAAAGTTTGTAGTTCAATACATGATTGACACTACTAATATTAAATTCATACGATTTTTATGATGTCGAACTATTAGTTTATGATAGCTTTATGTTTATGATAGCACAGCTTTTTGAGCGAAACAACCAAGTATATTAAGGGTGATCTATTTCGAGGTTTCCTACCTTTTTAAAGAAAAAGCACAGAAATTTCAAATTAAATGGGGAATTTTTACTGTCATTCGAAAGAATATTATTTGGCATTTAATTTTTTTAGTATTATCTGTTTCTTATGTTGGCCTCGTCTACTTCTCAGATGGTCCATCCGTTGGGTCAAGTTTTCGATGACTATTTAGAGCATTTCGACAGGTAACTGGCGAATGAGACGCGTGATAAATTGCTCCAGGATCTGAACCGAAGATTCCATAGACTTTAGACTTTACATGTCTCCATAGACTWTAGACTTTATGCATGGAAAAAACTGTAATGTATTGACACCACAAACAATCGCCCGGCCCAAAACGTGAAATTATGTGCTCACCGAAGTGTTCTTTCAATAACTCCACTGATTGATGCAGTGTATGAGAAGTGTCGTCGGCTTGTTGAAACCAAACGTCGCCGAAATCACAATCAATCTCAGGCATCAAATAGTCGGGTACCACGGAGCGATAATAGTCACCATTGGCGACTAC
>NW_017536108.1:280817-285567 GCF_001853355.1 Bactrocera latifrons | reverse complement strand
AGAATATCGGTACTAAAACAATGCGAATAGAATATGCCTCCCTTTGAGCATCCTATTTTTGTAGCCAAACAAATTTGTTGTGACGCTGTCAACACTTGTTTATGCATCGGTATATACAAAATTGAAATTTTAATGGAAAATGGCATGAATTGCATTTGCATAATGAGCGCTCTGCGTCACATTAAAAAGCAATGCTGCGTTTATGTTCGCACTGGATTATCGAAAATAATCGTAAAATATAAAATAAAAAAGTTACATAAATAAGTAAGTAAACGGGTGTATGTGAGTGGATGTGTTGTCATTTGCATTTACTAATTCTGTGGCTAAACTAATTGCAGCGCTATTAGTTTTGCGCTTTAGTATTAATAAATTATTATTACTATTAAATAATTTACAGGTGAGAAGTTTTTTTTTTTTTTTGATTAGAAATAGAACGATATGGGCTGTAATTGTACATGAGTACGTTGCCATTGTGTCAGCTTTAAATTGCTTTAAAAACGCTTTAAAAATTAAAAAAAATACTTTTTCTATATCCACAAAAGTATTTTTTTCGACGTTTGAATCGAGGTTTCTTGCGATGACTAGCCCTAATCCTTGAAGATTCTGCTACAATCAATCCTAAACAAAATTTTCATTAATAGATCATCTAGTATCATGATCGATCTCCGAGAAAAACACATTTGAGTATTTTATTGACATTCAAATGTAATAAATTCGACTAAATTCATATTTCGAATTTCAAACGTGATTGTGAAAAGTCTTCACTCAAAGCAGTAGGCCTTTAGGAGGAGCCGGGGCTAAAGTCCCTTCACTTTTTGGCTCCTCTCTGCGCCACCCAGTGTTTCTATTCACAAAACAATTTATTTTACGAAAAACCTTCGACCGATAGCTCCGATTMTCTTCCTACATATGTAGGACTTTACAATTCCACAAAAGTTGTTTAATAGCCACCTCCTCTTCCACCTCCTGACAGCTTCTACAATAGTCGTTACAAGGCAATCCTAATCTACGGACATGTCTACCTATTAAACAGTAACCTCTTAGTACTCACAATAGAGTTATTATATCATTTAATTTGAATTTTAATAGTTAGTATATGCTGTAGAGCAYGTAAGGGATTGACCCCACCGTGGTTCAAGTAAATTTACAACATATTTGTCGAATAGATATTTGCAAGTAGCCAGAGGCATAAAAATTCCCTATTTTCCGGAGGCTAGTTGTAGAGTGGTGTTTATCTGGCTAGTTCATTTGCTTCATAGTTCTCTGGGATATCACTATAAAAAAGAACTTTAGATCCACTAAAATATCAAGCCATTATTTCATTAACTTAGAGGGAATCCTAAGAGACTTTAGTAATGAGTCCCCTGACTGTATGTATTGTATATAAATATACTATATTATTCCTTGTTGTGAGCACATTCCTTGTCTGAGCAAGAAGAAATATTACTGCTCACATCAGCAAAGCCTTACTAATTCGTAAAAGTAGAACATTTCTTCAAAATAAAATATCATATATATTAGGGCACCCCTAGCATACCCTTTACAGTTGCATGGTGATATAACTGCTGTTGGCAAATTGGTGAAAAGATTACATTTCACCAGTGAAGGGCGCACGTTATGGTATGAAATAATTTWACTGGCACATSAAAGAGAAATACGCTTACGRACTCATTCAYASACGCACATACATATGTACATATCCACACAGGCGCCTAAAGTGTTTGGCCAAGTCTTCGCAACTCGGTTGCAAGGGCACACAACTAACGTATGCATGAAGCAATTTACCTGCCGCACATGCTCGTTGGAAACCGGGCAGCGGTAGGAAAAGTAATCATCTTATTCAGTGCATTTGCACACACGCTGCCGAATTTGCAAAAAATGAAGACAGCAACAAGCAAAATGCATTTAAAATAAATGGAAATATTCAAAGCAAAAAGTAAGGCTAYTAAAAGATGACCGAATGTCATTTGGACCAGCAGTGCTAAAGGAGGAAATACTTTCAGCTTAAAAATGAAATTTGTATTGCAAAGGAAATGGATTTAAAGAAATACCATCAATAAGCATTTTTTATTTAAATAAAATATTTTCCGAAAACACAATTTCAATTGTTTTTGTGCACTTTTCATAAAAATAAATTTCACACGGGCTCTTCTAACCCAGGTATCGTTATTGTGTGTGTTGGGACTTAAATCGACAAAAAAATATATTTTCTAATATTAAAAATATATATGAGCCAGTTAGAGAAGTATAAATGCGRTGCCTTATAAGTATATAAGTAAACATAAACAAATTGCTTATCTAATAGTATTATAGTTTCTACGCATTTGTTGTTACATGAAAACAATTTTAAAGTTCATGCAATTAATTCAGTTGAACGCAAAAATATGGGATTGGCACTTCACTGGAAATCTGTGTTAGTAATAATAAGATATGAATATAGACATTTTAAATTCTGGGAAGTTGAACAGAATATATTACAAACAGATAACAGTGTCAATTGGAAAGTCTCCGGGCTATCATAGTAATACACATTTTTTTTACTAAATTCTATATTTTTATTCAATGTAGCTCCCTTGAAGAGAGAACGAACTTTTCTATCCCAACTTTGCGATACCATTCTTATACTTTTGCAAAATGTTGCTGTTGAGTATAATGGTTGTACTGTTAAAAATTATAAATCAATAACTAAATATGCCAAAACATAAAATGTTATTCCCAAGATGGTTTGAGAAGGTTTCAAAGGAGGCGAGATCAAAATTAAACAATGTGCTTGGCACCGTTCACTTTTAGGTAAAATTCTAAACAACTTCAGCACAAAACATTTCTATGTTACAGTGTGAAACTGATCCAAATCGGCCTAAAATCATACCTACTTCCCACATAGCACAATTTTTAAATCAGTTTCATTCTTTTAGTATACAAATCAAGAATCAATTAGTCAAGATGAAACTTTRTACGAATAGTGGCTTTGAGGTATACCAACGTATGACTGAAAATCGTACAAATCGAACCAAAACTGTTCRATMCCCATGGTACTGAATATGGACCTASTGCTTATAATAGAAATTTGGAGAGTACCCATTTCAGTATTTSTTTTTGTTAAAAAATTTGTTGAATCAGTATAATATTTACCTTGGCTCTCATATACACAATATAAAGATTTTCGAATTTCCGGGTGACTTTATACTGCAACATCGATCAGTATGTGAGATATGTTGATACAATTGAGAGAGCGGTGCATATTTGTACATAGAATGAATAAAAACGGGTGAAAATTTGCCGTGGACCCCATATAACCAACAAGCCTTATGTGCTTGAAGGTATTTCTTTGGCTTGCAAGTTGAAAAAGTATGAAATATCCGTTATATCCAAACTTACTTCATACTTTGGCATAAAATTACAAATAATCCTGAGCTAGTACCTTAAAAAATCTTACTCTTCATTCATATAACTAGGCGATTTCAGTTAAAGATTTTTTTTTTTTTTGTAACAGCGTGCACAATTATGCAATGCCTTTCAGTGGCAAATGTTGCATATTCAATCAAAAACTTTAATTATGTAACAAAGTTTTTGTATCATCTACAAAACCAAATTTCAGCAGCGACCTAACTACCAAATGSCACTGCGTATGAGTGATAATCTGAGCATACTCCATTAGCCGTATTCAAATGAATGTTGCGTATACGCCCTGTATTGCGCTGGTCATTTCATAGTACAGCTGCAATTTTGCGAACATTTTCCTTTGCAAAATTTATTTTTATTTCATTTCTATCATGCGTTYCCTTTGCGCTTTCGCTCATTTGATCTGGCTTAAATTAAACCCTGCGCATGACACAATCAGTTCCAAATAAATAAAATGAAATTGAAATGGAAATGAGCTGTTGGCTTGTTCTGTTTGTGCATTTAAGTGAAAATTCATTCATTTAATAAATTAATATGCAAGCATGCGATGCTGTAGAGAATCCATTATGGGCGCGTGCCATGAATAAATTTTGCGAACAATAACAACAACCGCCAGCTATTCAGGCATTCAAGTATTTGCACGCTCATTCATTCTTCCATTTGTTCGCTCATTTATTTATTTTAGTTTGTGGCTGCATTCCGTTGAATGACTGCCTGAAAAAACATGGCAAAAAGACAAAACATACAAACTTCTACTTTTATGATTTCTTTATGTTTGCTTTGGTGTTGGTGTGCTTGCCGTTGCTTGTTTTGCGCTTAAGTATTGTGTTGTTGTTGTTCTTTGCTATACAACCTAAATACGCGCTGAATAATGTATACCAAACTCACTTGCAGTTTACCTTTTGGTTAACACCAGAAAGTTAGCTTGGGAGCAGCAAAGTCAAGCTTAGCACAGCTTACTGTTGTAGACGTGGTTATAGTTTACACACACCAATACATACAGCTATGAATAATGGTATATGCAGCAATGTTCAAGAATTCTCTTCACTGAACTGAGAAATGAGCTTCCMGAAAATGTTTTATTTAGTTTCATTTTGTTTTGCTTTTATTTTTGGTGTTGTTGTGTCAAATTTAGTAAATTTCTTTGAAACCGAATGCTTTYTTATTACTTTATGTTTTTCACTTTWTTCTAGCAAACTTTTTAATTATTTATTTACGTTKTTTTGACAACTAACTTCATCAATTATCATTTCCGAAGTAAAATTTTTTTTTCTCCCATAGCTACTGCAACGCAAGAGGAGGTAAATGRAAAGTTTTGCTATTAAAATATTCCGACACCTATTCTGAC
>NW_017536108.1:276680-279876 GCF_001853355.1 Bactrocera latifrons | reverse complement strand
TTAGCACTTCCTTACTTGTTTTCAATTTACTACTTCTTGATACTGCAGTAAACAATTAAAAATATCATCAACAGTTTGAAGAGTCCGTCAGAATCAACTTAGATTTTCCTTAAAGCTTAATATTTTACAAATATTCTATAAAAATTGTATACAAATTCAAAAAATTATTTTCGAGTTATTCAATAATTTATTAAGGGTTTTGGGGCGCTCTGGAAATGAATGTATAACCTCGAATGCGTTTTCCTCAAAACCATATTTTTTTAAGGAAACTATGAAGAAAGAGTTTCTAAGAGTTTTTTGTTAATTGTGACTGGTGTTTACCCAAAAGTTTGGATAAAATTTCCAGCGGCCGTCAATTTTGTATTTAAAACAAGAAAAACTTGAACTTCGGTTGAACCCGAAACCTTCATAGGCGCCTAGCTTAAAAAGATCTTATCTTGAGTTTGATCCATCAGAATGATAAAGTAATTCTAYCTGAACAATTTATTCAGAAGTTGCACCAAATAAATAAGTTTTGACCCATCAGTTTTTAAGAGAGCTACATATGTCCTATAGTGACCCGATAAGCAATTTCTGCGGGAGGCTTAGCGCATAAGATATCCTAAATTTCGGGAATCCATCTTACTTTGTAAAACAGTTGTCCATACAAGAACTACATGTTGACCCACTAGTTTGTATTGCMTTTCCGGCGATTCCGTTAAATGAGCACCTTCATAGGAGGGAAAGACAAGTGTAAAATTACAGATCAAAATCTTCAAAACTAACAGAGTTCTCATATATACAKATATTTTAGTCGTAGTAAACTTAATATGCCCACTTTAGTATATAAAAAGACACGATTCTATTGACCCCACCTAAGTTCCTAAACCTGCAAAATATTTTTTAGATTTTACAATATTATTTAAATTTTTGAATAATTTTTTAGGAAAGTGTAATTAGTACTCCATTGAACAGCGTTAATCCCATTATTGTTTCTAGAATTTCTGAAATGATTCTGAACATTAAATTCGAAATTTCTGAAAAGAATTTGAGCACGAGATTTTTAAACCCGTTCAAACTGAAACTACTTTAACWATTTATGAAGCAGTTACCACAAACATACTTATGTATATGAAGAAGATGTAGTCAATTTTTTGAACTTATACAGTAAAGGCTCTGTATTTGGAGTGATCAGAAGGACGTGCTGTATTATCAGTTTCTAAAGCCGATGTAAAATTTTTCCGTCACGACAACACTCATCCTCATATTACAAGACCGGTTTAAAACAATATGGAAAACAGTGTCTGGTTTGTAATTTGCCTCACCCACTTTATGGTCGATAAAAAAAAGACTCACTGGAGCACGATTCACATGAGAACAGGCTGTTAAGGATTGGGTTGGTTCTTCTGATATTTCCGGAACTTTACCAGCACGTTCCTAATTTATTAACCACGGAGATTGTCWAAACACAATGTCACTGTCAGGCACACGTTGAAACTTTTATTTTCGTATATTCCAAATTTGTTCTCCTTTTTCATAAAAATCACATTTTTTTTCCAATTTCTACACCGATATTTTGAAAATTTATGAGAGTACCAGGGGTCGAATTGATGTTTGCAAATCGAAAATATATTTCTAACACACTTTTAATATATTGTACCTTTAAGCGCACTCGAATATAACCGCGTAAACAGTGTCTAATTCAGTAACGAAAGAAAGAGAAAGCCTTAAGAATGTATATGGTGTACGCTCTTCTTATCACAAGTAAATGAACTTGGATTTTACTGCAAAAGAAGGAACCGATTTTTCTTTGGTTTCACTCACTAAGTMATTTTCTATTTCAATGACTGCACAGTTGAAGTTCAAAGCTTTACCTGTTCAAAGAATATTCACACCCAAATATATGACARAAAAAAATTCGGAAGACTGTGTACCAATATTAAAACGAAATTGAAATTAAGCAGCCACCAAGTTTGGTCTAACTATATTTCCAGGCTTTGGATATGCTAGAAAAAATTATTACAAAACGATTTTTTTTTTTTAAAGTATGGCCTTATAAGTTGGAAAYAAATGCTGTTCAAATAAAGCTCGATGCCCCACAAATATTTATGTAGATGTTCTATAGATTTCAGGCATACTTCGCTAACMATCGTTTTTAGCAACAACCAGAAAAGATCTCGAAAAAACTAATGAACTAATAAAAGTCTCAAACTGTCATTAAGTAAACAAGGAGATTTAAAAAAAAATTGTTCTCAAGGTATACATAAATTCTTAATGAAAAATGTGTCTGTAAAAATACAAGTTAGAACCGCAAGTAACAAATCAAAAAATCGGAAGGTATCCTTCTGATGAACAACCAAATAGGTGTGCAAATCACGTCGGCAACAGTTCTAAAGAATCGTGAACAAGACTGCTTATCTTGATCTTAATCTAATGCCATATTAACTATGGCTTTTCACGTGCTTTACATGCTCCGATTCTGAATCTGGAGAGCATTACACGTGCGAGAAAAGTTGCTACGAGTATAAATAAAAACATCAAAAAAATKTCAAGTAACTAATGCCAGAGCTCAGACTTCAAGTAAATGCTTACTGGAAAGAAAGGTGTATGATCGATGCTGAGACCTGCCCGAAATATACAGCTAGATGGCGGAAAAAGCGCATTTTCCACAATTTTTTTCTGAAGAAATTTAAAAATTTATTTATCCAAAACTATCTGCACATACTACGGAATTTTTTTAACTCTATTTTAAAACTTAGTATTAGTAAAAATGTTTATTTGGAAAGTACTGCATCTGATCTCCAAGAGTTTCTCTCAAAAAAGACGTTTCGCGGTGACCACTATATCTTTGAAGTGGATTCACTAAAATTAAAAAACCAAAAAATTTGATTAAAGTAATGTTAAAAGTAGTATTTAATCGTAAAAGAAAGCAAAGTAAAGTTTTTGATAAAATGGCGGTTTCACCAAAAAAAATTGATTTTTGATAAAGAAAAAATATTTATCTTTAGAAAAATCTTCAATCAAACCCTGGAAAATATATATAAAAAGCTTGAGTTAAAGTTTGAGACTAATCAGCGTTTTCGAATTATGTTGGTCACCGACTTTGGGAACACCATTTTGAGAAAAACGCGTTTATAGTTTGGAATAMACTTCCAAGCACTCTGAAACGCCTTTTCAAATTTGCGTGAACTTCTAAAATATTGACCTGAATGATATT
>NW_017536108.1:275355-276541 GCF_001853355.1 Bactrocera latifrons | reverse complement strand
AATTATACTTATTTTTCTTTGTAGGTAAGCCACAAATGGTTCAGCTAACGAAATGAATTTATATCGTCAGCGCAAAATTGATTTAGAATAYTTCTTCACCGGATTTATAAAAGCCATGTAAGTAAGTCATATGGTAACGCCTTTCCAGATATAATTGCAAATCTATAACAGTGAAATTCCTCTTCTGCTATTTAATTWTCTAGTTTATTTCATGCAAATTTATTATTTAGTAGTTATAAAATTTATTAAAACGTTCCATCCGCGCACGGTTTTCAAATTATACCACTCGTGAAAACTCACAATCGATTCAATTAGAAGCAAAGAATAGAAAGATTGCGCACAATTGCAAAGTGTCAGTTACAGTTACAGAAGTTGACAGTTTTTAGCTGACAGCAGCTCACTGTCACCGAACGCGCCCGTATTCAACACAGGACCTACAGGCAATAGCATATTCCGCGATAGACGCTGTAAATGGAATAAAATTACGACAAAGGAAATTAAAATTGAATTTCAAATATATTTCTAATGCATACTTATTTATTCAGGATTATTAAATGCAGTAGGGGCAGAAATTACAGTAAAGAAGAAGAGGTAGAAAACGCGTGATAATGAGCGGGAGAGGGAGCTGTTGCTTTGTTATTACTATTTTATTGCTGCTTTTATGTCTGAAGYTTAGAATTGGAAAGTCATCAATAATGCAAAGCTTTGTCGCCTTTAAAAACAACATTAGAAATGGAAAAAGAAAACTTACTTGCATTACTTTTGTATTATGGTAAAAAAAGAAAATGTTTAAAGCATTTGGTAATTYACTTGGCAGGAATTTATTTTAAAATATGCACATAATTTTCAATTTTAGATAGTGTGTRCTTGGTATAATAATTCTCAACCGTCTTGCTCCCTCCGAGTGTATCTAATGGTTCCCTATTTTATGAAATAGTATCTCAAAAAATTTCAACAAAGACGTTATAGATACTGAAACGGCGATATCAAAGGAGTTAAAAACTGCCTCACCAAACTGGACTTCATTAGTTCCTGCGAAAAGAAAGACTTACCAAGTAAAGTATGAGCAGATAAAGCTTTTAAACTATAATAAACCGAGACAGAAGTAAGTGCATCATATCGTCACCTAAAATGCAAAATTGCATTACTTTTCAAAAGTTTACAGGCGGAGGAAAAACGATATAGT
>NW_017536108.1:226506-274440 GCF_001853355.1 Bactrocera latifrons | reverse complement strand
ACAAAAACACAAAACAAAGACACATAACAGCATATTTTGACCTCACATTAATCACTCCCATCGTTCATATGACAAATTTACTTTTCTACTTTCTGTCAACTATCCGAAGCTAGAAGTTCGTGCATAATTTTAAAATTTTTCAACACATGCCCAACTTAAAAAAAAAAAAAAGAATTTTCTGCTAAGTTGAAAACAAAAATTTCTCTTTGCCTTTGTTGTGGTTAAATCACTTAATATTATATGCCGATAAGCCGTTGAGGGGATTAGACTGAAGCGTGATGAACACACGTGTCAGATTGATTAAAAATTCAGGCAACAAATGACACTCATACATCTTCGCATCACAGCCTTTCGTGTGCACATATTTACTCGTACACATATGAAAACATGCAAATTCTTATTACAGTGGGAGAGCCTCACAGTGCGGTCTCACCGGATGAAATGTATTCAAATATTAACGAAGTAAACATGACCCAATAGAGCAAATAATTCAACAAGGATAATATCATGATAATATGAATGTTAGACTTTGGTTATTTTATTTTCATTAATTATTTGTTTTTATACAGATTGATTTACGCTRTTCGCAATTACATTTCAGGYTTGGTTTCAGAATGATGCAGATATATTGACTATTATACATTTCAGGCTTAAAGTTGAATCCAATGGTTATMGTAGAGGTCTAAAATTATCGGCAATTCGCTTATCACCTGAGTGTAGTTCTGATTAAGAAATAGTACTGATAYGATTTAAAAACGCAGTCCCATCGCTTTATCAAGTTTTGAGAACAAAACACAGCATCGGAGCTCTAATGTCTTTTTAGGTTTTCCCCAAATTTCGAAGAAATTCTAACCAAAATTAGGGCAACATTTTCATGGGGAAGCGTTGTAGGAACTGCTACGTCTGGTAGTTTTAAAGAATTTTTGAAAGCTTAATATCATCAATAAAATATAGATATTCACACAAACACACACACACAAATAAAATAACGACACTAAACATTCAGCAAACTAACTTTTTGCGCAAAACATTCTGAAACTTCAGTATTGCTAACTCCTTGCAACTTTAAAATGCTTACAAAACTTTTTTGCAACTTTGTTTACTTGTTCATACAAAAACATCAAAGTACTTATACTATAMTTTTTTCCACTTTCACCCCTTGTTTGTTAATATGTGTGCACAAGAGTGTACATATGTATGTAAATTGTTTATCAGCTCAAAAGAGAGCGCATCACTCGCGCCTGTCATAACTTTCGAAAGCGAAGCCGTTAATAAATGTATGTATGTATGTCTTGAGGATGGCAGCCATTGTTTACCAAATATGTGGCGAAAACTTTATGCAATGCTGTGTGAGGACACACAAATTGACAAAYGAGACACGCTCAAGGTTGTAACCCCTCATTACAAATGACAGGAAAAATAAGATGAAAATAATAAACTGTCAAAGGAAAACACAACGAAATATGCATTGATAGCAAAATACACAAAATAAACAACAGCAATGACAACAAAAATCAAATTACAACAACATAATACACACAGAGTGTAATGAGAGTAAACAAAGGCCTTGCAAAACAATGAGAGATCAGCGCATCTATCTTTCCGGCTGACAAAAATATGCAAGGACATATATACAAAATTCTTGCGGTATTTTTAATTTTATTATATTTTTTAATTTTATTATTAACTGCTACTATGCCGGTCTCTTTCGACCAATTCAGCGGTTTTATCACAATTTTCGACGACGGACCTTCCGGGGCAGGGCGCATCTTCGACCACCTCTACACCAGAACGAAAACTGTGAAACCATCGTTGTGCAGTGGAAATGGAAACTGTATCTGGTCCATAAACTGCACAAATTTTATTGGCGGCTTGAGATGCATTTTTGCCTTTATCGTAGTAGTACTGTAAAATATGCCGTATTTTCTGTTTATTTTGCTCCATGTTTGCGACGCTATAACTCACGAAAGACTTGGAAGAAACGACAATCAATCAAACACGTGTTAGCGCGTGAAATGAGCTCTCCAAAAAGTAATAGCGTGACCCGATGCGACGAATAAAACTAGAACTACGCGCTCTCAGCGCCAACTAGCGAAAATACCGCAAGACTTATTTGACAACCTAATATATATATAATGTACATATATGTGCGCCATAGATATACCATGATGAAATATTTTGGCATGTATTGGGTTTTSAAGTAGGGAAGATATGACTTCAAAGTGTCGCTTCGTTTGACATACGACTAGATTTAGTCGAAAATTTCCTCGAGAAATCGAGAAAATTTGAATTTTCTAAACGATTAAGGTATTTTTGTAAAGAAATCATATTGGAAATTATCTTATCTATAAATAATTTCTTAAATGTGATGATTCCTAAAACCTTACCATTATCACTAGCATAACTATGGCCGTTATCATTGTCGATATTATTACCATTACCAATACAAACATAATGTAATCCCTACCACAACCATTACAATTACGATAAAAATTACCATAAACGATATTATTATTATTACTACAAAGATATCCCTCGAATTCTTTTATTCAATCATTACCACAACCAATATAATTAGTACTRGCATTACAATTACCATTATTATTACCACAATCATTTAAATAACCATTRGCATTACCATTACCATTACYAYTACCCMTTGCATTCCATTATCATCAATGATGATATTCTTGTTATTATAGGTATTACCATTACAACAATCATTACCGTTATCGATATTCTTATTATTATCACAGTCGTTACCATCACCAACACACATAAGACTTGCCGGTAAAACTTGAGCATYCACTCGGTAGTGTAATTACACATACGCCCAACGGTTTCTTGACAATGTTGACTTTTCGGAAAAAGGTATGTGACTTGATTTCTTAATAATGATAATATGCCAACATAGTCATCACACTAAAACGTCCAACTATGCGTTGCTAATAATTTGCCAACCTCAAGTCACAAAGTGTTTACGTGAATAGGTTTACGCTACCGGCGGAAACGGAAATGCCAACGCGTACTCKCAACATGACAGGCATCCTTCGTCATACTGCAGCATGGCCATGACAGCTGGCAAGGGATTGAGTATACGCTGATGAGCAGCCAGAAGTGTGATAAACAACAGATAAATAAATATACACGTCAGCACATTGCAATACACAACTTACACACAATTGGCACGTATTTCCTTCAGCTCGCACGCAGCATCTAATGCATATCAAATTACTTTGTATTCCAGCAAACAGTGTGTGCGGACTCATTTTTTCCGTGTGGGTACACTACTAACCTTTGTCTTCGACGAAATGCTGCAACTCAATTCGGGATTCGTTGAAAGATTTTCGCTCTTTCGGTAGATTTGAGAGGGATTTGTGTGGTATATATGTAATGTGCGAAAATGTAAATATATATATGTGTGTGTCTGTAAAAAGCATAAAACATTTTTACATAATATTTTCCATAACAATTGTTCACATGATATTTGGTGTTTCCGATTTGGGATATGCGTGAAAGCACATATATACATACATATGTTATTGTTACATTGTTATATAAATACATGTATGCTAAAATTTTGTATTCGGTTCCCCATTCATCAAGTTAAGGACACGTACTTGTATTATATTTGCTGACAAGCTGCAAGTAACCCACATTATGCAACACTGTGTTCCCACTAAGGGCYTTTATCTCATAGTAAGAGATGTCAACAAGTAATTGAGTGAACTTTGAAAAGGTTAAGGGTTTCATAAATTGTTATTGCATACAATTCAAGTAAATAAAATGTTTTTTTTTCGATTTTTACGTTCCCTGTTGATTGATATTTTTTCGGAAATTACCATGCAAATTTTTCAAGTTTTAATCAAGGAACTACATTATAAAAAGTATTTAAAATTTTTCGAGACCGGACAAACTTATGATCCACAAACTTCGATTGTACTTTGGAGTAAAATAATGGAACCATCCATTGTCACATATGGATGCAAAAACTCGGGTTTATTACGCTTGAACATCTCCAAACCCTATTCCAAATCATCAATCGTCGTTGTTTTTGCTCAAGAGTGAGCTTGAGCGGCACTCATTTTACGCTGAGCTTTCTCAGGTCGCCTGGATGTAGTGAAATGCAGATGAAGTAGCCTCAGACATTCCACAATCCTGCACCTTGTACGATTACAGAATTCCTCCTGACTCGAAGTTATCCCTGCAGTCGTCTGCTCGTGTGGGAGCCGCCTTCTAGGATTATCAAGAGTTAATTCCTGAATTAAGTCGACAACATTGAATGGTGTACCGATCAGACTTTGGTCGCAACAAACTTCAGACGCACAATAACCGGTATTAACAGTAGAGTCATTAACGGTTATACCGATTCCTACTAGTGAATAGCGTACTTGGAGTTAAGCGACCACCCAGAGCAGGAGAAGAACTCGAGTTTCTCTGAGGATCTTCAGTAACCCTTATACAACCTCATTCTGGATATTGCAGTAGATTAAACTCAGAATTACCAAATATACTAATATGGGCAAAGAACAGTAAGACTGTTTAATTAACTTTTCGCGCGAAAACCCATTCGTCGAAATTTTGTTCATGGTTGGTATGACTATGAGTGACCTCTATACTAAATATCACACCAAAATAATCTTTCGTGTTTAGTATATATTTGTTTAACTGAAGTACAGAAAGTACATGCGGCAATTTTTACGATGAGTGCAATTATTCGACAAGGAAGTGCTATTAAATTTTGTGTGCGGAATCAAATATCTGGTGCCGAAATGTTCAGAACGTGTGCTTTAGGGTGACAATTGTTTGTAGCGAGCAAGTGTTCCTGATTAGTACAAATAATTCAAAGACGGTCGAGAACACCTTAACGACGAATCACGTCCAGGACGGCTATCAACATCAGCTGGTGGTTGAGAATCGACGATTACTACTATCATCTTACTATCATCGTTGAAGTATAGGAAGGATCAGTTAAAACCATCTTGAAATATCATCTGGGCCCTAGAAATATGAAAGCACGATTGTTTCCAAAATTACTAAATTTTTTCAGCGTCGCGTCAGCAACTATATTCGTAAAAAGAATGCAGAATTATGGCCCGACAACACTGGATTTTGTACCACGGTAATGCACAGTCGCTTACTGCTTTGATTTTTCATTAGTTTTTCGAAAAAGTTTCAACCGAAAAGCTGCGACACTATATATTTACTGTATTCGCCTGATTTAGCTCCATATGACTTCTGGTTATTCAAACTCGAAGGATTCCCCGGCGGTAACTGTTTTGGGTCAATTCATGATATTAAATGTGATTCGYATTGAAGGATATTCCGGAAATTGACTTTAACAACTGTTTCGAGGAACGTTGGCACAAGTGTATTGGGACCAAGCGGAAATACTTTGAGAGGACGACATAGATTTTGAAGAATATATTAAGAATAAAAATTTTGAATATTGTCTTTCTATTTTAGTTCACAATAGTATGACCTGTGCGCAATGAGTCCCAGCATGACTCTAACCACTTCAAATTTCTCACTCAAAACACTCCCTATAATTATTTTTGTTAATGCGTCCTTCTATTATAAGCCGAGTTGATGAGTCATTACTAAACCATATGGTATCAGAATTGTTTCATATTCTGCATATTTTCCTGCCACAGCAAATTTGTCTTTCACGAGCGCGAATATCACTGGTCGTCAACTTCTTGATTTCTAAACAAAACCAATAAGCTCATGATAAAAGTAAATATCGTATTTGTTATTGTTGTTGTTTACAAGTAACCACACCTTCTGAAAACCTAAATTAATTACAACTCAAATATTGTTTACAACGAAATTCATCGTAATTTCTGCTCTTTAGTTGATAATTTCAGCAAATTGCTTGGCAATATACATACTATTTGTATATATATATGTATATATATGTATGTTTAGCTTTAAAAGGCGACTAATACCATATTTAGAGAGCGTATTTCAGCGTTAAGAAATACCAGCACCAACACATAGATAAGACATAGAKAAGGCTCTAAACACACACACTCGCATGCACATACTCGTATTTCATTGGCAAGGAAACGCTCATTAGGCACGACACAGGCAGCTGCTCGGCAAAAGGCAACACCCACACTCAAACAATAGTTGACTCGCCTATTTCTAACCAAATGATTGTGAGTCAAAGTTCACTGAACGAGCGCATGTGCGTGTGTGCGCCAAGCAAGGCCTGCATACTCATGCAATACTGACAATAAAGGCTTTCAAGAGCACAGCCGCAACAACAGCACCAGCAGTGGTAATTAATATTAATTAGGAAGGAAGAAAGGAAAGTTTTACAAGGCGAACTTCTGGCGAGGGCCGGGAGCGGCGTTGAAATCTATAGAGCATATGACATGCTTGGGTGAGTAGCGCAATGAGTAGTGGAAAATCTGTCATATGCTGGATCATAATGTGGTTTCCTGTTTTTTGAAAGATAAAGACTGCTGCCAGACAGGATATGGCGTGTTAGTACAAGTAAGCAGTCACTGTAATTGTGTATGAGTGTAAATGCAGAGGCCACCTCGTGATAATATTGGATTCAAGAAGTCGACTTCTTTTAGCAAACGTACAGTTATATGAAATAAATCCAATTTTGCAGTTAGGAAGCTGACGTAGTTAGAGCTAAGGTCTTCTTTAGGAAAGTTTTAATATTTGTTGAATATGTAAACGCGACACTCTAAAAATGTAATTTTGAAACAAGATTTCTGTGGATATTCTCTGTAAGAACTAACAGTTTCACAAATTATTCATTTTTGTGGACTTTTCATTCCATATTAGACGTCTTCGGCAAAAACCTGTTTATTTCGATGAGGCTTTCCGATCAGTCGAAACTTGATTGTTCAAAGCTTATTTCATAATAGAATCAACGCTATAAAGAATCGGCTAACTATCATATAATAGATAATATGAAACTCATCAAATCAAAGAAAGACAATTGCTGTGAGATTTTTTTTTTTTAATAATTATATATAATTAACCAAACATATTACATCCGAAATTACTCACTCGACTCCATTAGTAGCAAGGGGTCGAAATAAGAATGTCGAAATTTACACGCAAGATCAAAGGTGATCCAGACAATCCACTGTGCTTGAAGACCGTCGTTTTGGCAACATAAAGACATCAGAGGGGCCTCAACATATACTTTGGGTATGAAGCATGAAAATGCTAGACCCGTACTGATAAAACCTGAATGTGGTCGTCATATTCTAGCAAGATTATTACTGACTTTTTTTCGAAACGAGTCGGGCTCGGCCATCGTCTTCGCCAGATTTTACACGCTGTGACTTTTTTCTGTTTTCGAAACTTCAAAAATCACTAGCTAACTTCAGTAAGTAAATATGTTTTAACCTCTTAACCCAGTTAATCTATGTAAAGAAGCTTCTGAAACTTGAAAGTCCGGTGTAGAAAAATAGTTGCAACTTTAATATATTAATTGCTGTAATGATCGACACCCAAAATATTATCAAATTTGTTGCCTACTGCATGGGCACATAATTGTTGAGGACCTACTCGAACCAATTACTTAAAATTTCTTCAAATATAACAAACTTTTGCTGTTGTCCTTATAGCTAAAGAAAGCATTCCTCGAATAATGTTGAAAAATATTGCCTGCGCCTGCAATTGTTGATCTCGGTAAAAATCCGAGTCCTTTTCAGTTATGTAGACCCAAAACAACTAGTTAAGCAGCAGTTAGTGTAGAAATACTGCCACTAGACTATAACATACCTGCAACTTTACGCCAAACTTCGCTCACACTATGCTAATTTCGATATTTGTTGTTATTGATGTATGTATGGGGTATGCCTTGAGGATTGATGCCATATTTACATTCTTGACTGCCAGTCGGTCACACAGAGCACTTTATCAACGCCCACCAAGCAAGCAAACACGAGAGAGCACATAYGGTAGCGACGTCTGAACCCACAAGCTTAATTGTATATTATTTCACCGCAAGAAGAAAGTGTGGGAGTCAAACGAAAAGAGCACGAACAATAATAGTAATAAGAAAGAACATGTGTTTGACACCTTGTTTGCTTGTGAAGCAAGCAAATAACTAAATACAAACTGTACGTATTAACATATCAACTATTGTAAGAGCAACAATTGCATTCAAATCTGTCAAACACATCCCGCAAGGTAAAAAYAAAATTAACTTTCAATACTATATATTGTGACAAAAAAGTTCTTGGAAATTATAAATAGCACGCAWAATATTTATTTATTCGTCAATATTTGTTTTATTGCTTTCAAAGTAATCCCCTCCAGATGTAATGTACTTGCGCCAACAATTTTTCCAGTCTTCGAAATACTTTCCTAAGCACTTTTTGGGATGACCTTCAGTTCCTTCAGCGAATTCTATGTTATCTCTTCGATCAACTGAAAACGGAGTCTACGGACTGACAATTTCTGTTCCAGGAACAAAAAAAAACCAATTACACGGATCCAAATCTAGTGCATACGGTTGTTGAYCAATGGTAGTCATTCCGTTTTTGGCTTTAAATTCGGTCACAATCGTACTATTTTTGAAAAAAAAAACATAGCTTTATCGGGAGTAGAGCACGAACGCGTTTTGTACACAAAATTTATGAACTTAAATAATTCTAAAGAGCTCTCCAGAGATGTTGAGCTCTCTTTCCTTCTTTTTAACACTTGCCTGACGTTTTTCTAGCACCATATACTTCACTTTTTTAATATTTTCATCAGTTGGAGAGGTCGATGGCCGTCGAGAACGAGGCATGTCTTCAACGATCTCTCGACCGCCTTTGAAGGCGGATGAGTCTTTCAATTTCATAACCGAAGAGAATTTTATCTTTTTATACACATCCGTCATTCAGAATTTATATGGTTTATCTGAAAACAAATAGCTATCTTATTAGTAACCTACCGATGTCTTGGGCCACTAAGATCACAAAAATAGTGACACAGAGTACTGAGTACTTTTCGCTCCACTTAGTTCAATATACTGAACCTTTGTAATTTCGTCAGTTAAATCTCATCAGTGCAATGGAYACTAAAACTAATTTGATCGGTAAACTTTAGTTTCATGTTCAAGGAAAAAATACCTGGTATAAAACCTATGACTGCTATAATGCGCAAATCTGGGCGAGTGGCGAATGAAATCAACAACTGGTATAAATCGTATATATTGGTATAGAAACTGCTTTCGTTCGTCTAATCTTGACGACTGTTTAATCGGACAATTGAATCTACCAACAAATTGGGTAGGTAAAATATGTTGCCATAATTGTATTAGAATGCCAAGCGATTACTCTGTTACCATAAGTCTATATGCCATACTCTTTTATGCTCAATAGAACTATTTCACTTCGTTGCTGCATTCGCATGTTAACTGGTCAGTGCTCAAAAATTGAAAGCGAATAAGTGTTAAATCAAACATGGATTCTTTGCTGTAGGAAARGGGATAGTTCAGGTTTTAGAACATTTGAATTATGGAATAATATTTCTTGTGATTTACTTTCTTAGACCTTCTTTTCAATGAGAAAAACTGGCACTTTGACACTTGTAATGTTCTAGAAAAAGATAAGTTATTGACAGTTTAGACCTTCTTAACGAGCACAAAAACATAAAAAGCTCATCAGTCGTGTGCTAACTGCCAGCAAAGTAGCATTGGTCAAATGTCTACTCTTCACATTTATAAGATCATGCTTCAAATACTGCAAAGGGTAAAAATATATGAGCACTAACTTTAAATTGCTCATAACTTCAGTTGTATCCTAAACTAGTCGAATTATAGATTTCTTGGTTTAGTGTGAGTTTATTAAGCAAAATCCACTTAACAATGGATGAGCACATAAATTCTAAGCTTACTCTGTTGCTCTCAAAAACTACAACATCTTACAAYATTCTCATATAACCACACTTAATCTTGTCTTTGCTATTTTATTGGCCTTGTGACTTTCCTACTTTAATTGCATAAAGACATGCGAACTTAGCGCATAAAATAAGGTACATGGAATGTATATCCATGTCTAATCATTTAGCTCACCGCCATCACTTTTGCTTAAATTAGGTTTCAGCACGCACCAAAGTGAGGTTGCGAATGCAACCGTGTGCTGCAAGTATGTGTTTGAAATTGTGCAAATAAAATGTGAAACATAAATAGGAAAATCGGTTTTTTTTCTCCACTCTTGCCTCACCTTTCCTCTTCATACGCGCACAATTAAATGTTTCAGCGTGGCATATTTTCCGCCTTGTTGCTATTGTTAACGGTACATMTAAATATAACTTTATGTGTGTTCCGCTGTTTTTCCTCGCTTTCTGTTGTTTTGTCTTGGAATTTAGCTTGTTTTTGTCACCAATGAACAAGTTGGCCCACAGGCGCATAGAACAAACATGACTTTCCTCACAGAAATCCATGACTGTGCGTATATGTGTGTATGTGTGTTTAAGAGTGCTTAAGCGTGTGTGTTTTTATGACTTCTTGTTCTTAAGCAGATTTGCCAGACACTCGTGCATTTGTATGTGYGCCCAGCTGTATACCACGGCGTGCCGCTGTTTTTTGCTGGCTGACAACATGTTGGTACAACAATAACAAATATTATTCGGTCATAAAGAAAGGAGTCAAGTAATATCCAGTTGTAATGGTAGTGGTGAGTACTTTAATGCCAAATGGGAAGCGGTGGGGAAGGAGTGTAATCGTGGTATTATAGCTTACAAGATAATGATTTTTTATTCAAGAATAACTCTGTGTAATTAAGGGGCGAGCGAATATAACCTATATGTATATCTAAGATATATTGGTTAAATAATATAAGGTTAAGTTTACGTTAAGTTCGGTTTCAAATTCCCGCATCGCGACTTTATTTCTGGCTCTCTATATATTGGAAACTATTAAAACTGGGCTCAAGATAAAAATGAGGATATAAATAACAAATAAGAAAGAGCTAAGTTTGGGTATACCAGGACCAACGGAGCTAGGGAAGTACCTTCAGGTATATATATGTATATATATATATTTATATCAAGAGCGTATGACGAGTTTTCACCCTATTTTATTCATTCTATTCACAAATATGCAAAAATAAAATGTTCTCTCAATTCGATTAAGATAACTCACATATTGGTTAGCCCGCACACGCTAAGGAAGTATTGACCCGATTCATACCGAAATACTGTTATAAATCACGTATTTTTATTTTTTTCTTTTTCACTTATTTTATCGAAACCTATGTTAAACCTAAAGTCTAATAGGAAAAATCTGGTTTAAAACTCGTTTTGGTTTTGAAGATTTTAACAAAAACATGTGGCATCAACGATTTCAATGCGACAACTAATTAGAAACGAAAATATTTTATCAACAAAAAATAATGAGGTTTTGTAAAACTTGCTTACTTTCTTTAGTATTTTGTTGGTTATCTCTTCATCTTTTAATATTGCTTCACATCGATTCCGAATTTACGTTATAAGACCAAAGGTGCAACTAGCGATGCCGTTCTAATTTCATCACAAAAAACATCCATATTTGCCATATTTTTGGTTCATTCGTCTCTTTTAATATCACCCATAGATGTTCTATAGGGTTTTAGGTCTGGCTGCACGATTCCCATGGCAACATGACATTTTTTAGGATGTCGAGGTTTTTTGGTGAGAAGTGGGTTCCTGGCCGGGCAATTGTTCTCTTGGATATTTGGACATTTATTCGCATGGAATTTCATGTAGAATGCCAGTGGAACTCTCCWGGGTCTCTTCGCGAGATAGTTTTAATTCTGTGGTCTGGTTCTAGTTCGCCGGGGGAAGCAGAGGAAGAGGAAGACCTCCACTCCGTTGGAAGGATCAAGTGGAGAAGGACCTGGCTTCACTTGGAATATCCAATTGGCACCACGTAGCGAAAAGAAGAAACGACTGGCGCGCTGTTGTTAACTCGGCTATAATCGCGTAAGCGGTGTCTACGCCAATCAAGAAGAAGAAGAAGTTCTATTGCAGTTTTCGGGTATTTTCTTTGCGTGCGACATTGGAAATTGTTTTAAAATTAAAACGCCAAGTCGTCGAATACGGCACACCAAACGCTTCAATATTCCATGATAGAATAACGCATTAAATTTCCAATCTATGTAATGGCATGAAATTCTCACTGGATAATCGATAAAGATAGCAGGTTCCAACGCACAATTCATCTATAGATGGCGCCACCAGGGGGCACTAGATTCTAAAAGTTCTGTTTACTTTGGAACGCACCTTATATGTCATCCTCTTGAATGAAGCTCCGATGCCCTTCTTTGCCAACTCATCAGCTTTGGTGTTACCCAGAAATAACCTGATGCCGTGGATAGTGAAGTGAGGCAATTCTTAACCTGCCTCGAGCGCTCAATCCGTAAGTTCAAGGCTGCTTTTGCCGTTTACAACTGCCCCTTTTCTGAAAGAGGCAGGGCTAACGAGCAGTAAACCAAGTGAAAAGTGACAGTGAGAAAGCCTGAAGGAGGTATTAACAGATAGTTTCCGACAGTAGACTCTTCTCGCAACCTTTCCTTCACGCTTTGACTTACATATCTGGAAAGAAGCTCACTCCAAACTTTCCTTTCTTAGAGTAACTGTAAAAGTGACTGTATGTGTGTAACTGTATGTGATTAACTGCAACATTAATACCCTTACATTTCAAAATTTCTAAACAAATGATATGTTTCTTATATATATATATTATCTATATAGGTATAGACATCGCGCAATAAGTTAATCACTGCATGTTCTGCCACATATCTCAACAAAGAAATATGTTGTGATGTTTGCGTTAACGCTACATATCTTCAAATCCTAARCTTCTACAATTACATATAACTAGATATTCATATTTTGTACATGTTTCTCCACATTTTCTTTACGCGTACTTCTCTGCTCCGTGGTTGTGTGTGCACAACCTCAAGAGTTATTGTTATTGTATTATTATTCTAAACAAGACATTTACGTGTCAAAATATTTACCAAATGTCCACGATTCTGTGGAATTCTCTTCAAGTTTCTATACTCTAATATGTGGAACTTTTGTTGGCGGCGCTGGCGTATGCGTAACTTTTATGCGATTGTACTTTTGCATTTATTTACATGACATTTATCCAATAATATTTGAATTGCTGGACTGTGCTGCTTTGTGTCAACAATCGCTTTTCGTGAGTCACATGTACTATGCATATTCCGTGCCTGTCCTATCACACACACATCCACATCTTGATGTTATAACAATGTGAAGAAGCAGAAATCATTAGAAAGATAGGTGGACGCAGCGATGGGGTGCTATATCTCCCAGCAAATATAGAACAGCAACAATTTATATATCTACTGAGTTTYGTTGCATTTACGATTATGTCCCTCTAAAATATTATTTGCCGAAGTTTTGTTTAGATTCGGTGGATTCGCTATAAACCCGAGCACAATCGAAAAAGTAGTTTGTATTGAAAATATAGGATGACAACTTACCATTACCCATAAAATGGTGAATATGACTCAAATGTTTTGAATATGTAAAAGAGACCGATTTTATCCTTTCCTTACAGGCGACTCTTTGTCACAAAACTAAATAATTTTTCTAAATATCGTCGATTGTATTATAATAACTTGTTCCAGAATAGTTTGATAAGCAAAGGGTATATAGGTAGACGCATATGCTATRAATAAGCGAATAAATCGTGATGCTCACTTTTATACCGAGATCACTATTCAAGTGGTCAAAATAAGCCCAAATCTACACAAARTTCGGGAAATTGAGAAAAATTTAAATGCCAAAGCGTATATTCGGTTTTTGTGAATCGGATCGCGTGATTTCCGGAAAGACTCATATTACGTAGCAAATAGCTTAACAATAAATAAACAAATCCCTGACCTTCATATAAATGTATAATTTATAGTACTAAAAAATAATTCAAAGCCCTTATAAAATCATCTTCTGAACTTCGAAAATAAAAAATTTAATAAACGACTTATAATATGAGACTGTCATTAAAATGCGTGCGACATTTCAAACACTCAACCAAGCTGACGTAATAATAATTAAGTAGTAACATAGCAATTGGAAATTCAGTGCCCACACTCCGATCGCCACCACAATACTTTTTCGAAAAATGCACACGCAACCCACTCAAATCATTAAAACTCAAATATGCATGCCAGCCCAAGTAACTATTTCAAATAACACTTGTATTTTCCAGTTATTAAATAGTTTTATGGAAATCCACATGAAAGCCACCGAGATTTAATGGACTCGTAGGAATGTTGCCCCATTTCTGTTGCTATTTGTAAATACTCATAATTCGAGTGATAAGCCACAGATGGCTATAAATACCATTTATAAATGCTTAGATGTATGTATGTATTAATATACTGACATCATACATATGTAGAGTATGTGTGTGGARCAATGGCCAGCAAGCACGTTTATTAATATTTCAATACTGATTCAAGTTTCAATGGGAGTCATGTAGTCGTTTGCCTTGATTGTAGAAAAATGTATATTTTTAAGTTTTCCTTTATTGTGAAGCTTTGCAATGCCTCTAAAGAATTTCAAAACAAAAATGAAATAAATAAAAAAAWTAATAYTAATAGTCGTAACTTTATAGAAATTAGTACTTCAAATGTTACGTTTTATTGCAACTAGAAATAGATATGGAATTGAAAATTCAAATCCAGTGCATACCCCAAAATTATTTTCCAAGCAGGTTTTGTGTTTTTTTATTTTTATTTTTTTTTTTTTTTGATTTTTTTTTACAAACGCACTCTGCTGTTTCAGATGTTATTTATAAAAAAAAAGAAAAAAAAACAATGATCCAGGGAGATAAACTGATTTTTAAATTTAAACAGTGTCCAAATAATATTTCTTTTCTCATTTCATCCCTAAYTTGGATTTTTTGATATTTTGCACGTAGCATGTAAATCTACAATTTTCAAAAATAACAAATTCTAAACAAAATTTTCCGCTCTGCAACAGAAGTCGTAGGAGTTTTTTTTTTCATAAAAAACATTTCTTTAAAAATTAAACGCGGTATGGGTTTCCTTATTTCTTGAAGGACAATTGGGAAACAAATGGCTGTATACCACTCAGAATTTACTGTTCTGAGTTTTCCTTTTTTTTTTTTTGGAAAAAATGGACATGTGTGAACAGTCGCCTGCTGTTCACTTTCGGGCTAAGTCCACGATTCCTCACCTGGTATGTTATAATCGTGCTTCGAGGCTTCGTAACTTGTCAACATTTCTCTCGACCAGTCAGCACGAGCCTTTTTGAACGATTGACAAATTGTATGGGTCACATGACGTTCCTGCAATATCAATTTCTGCACTGCACAAAAAGTTTCCGGAACAACAACTTTTGACCTTCGCAATACGCCTTCGAGTGATTTACGACCTTGACCATTAAAAAACACCTGTGCTTGGTGAGGCTACATCATCTAAAATTGAAATTGATCTTCTCTGTACTCTCGTTGAGTTAATCCACGCCGAAAGTTAATAAGTTTTCGCAATTTAATTACATTTTTTGCCGAGGTGAATACTTTAAGTTACTGTAAACAACATAARTATRTTATACATATGCCAAAATGTTCTGAGTATGTATGACATCAAAAATATTAAACTTTACGATAAATATATGAGCTTCCAGATAGCAGCACTAGTGTTGCCAAATCCCAAAATTTGAAAAGCAACCTACGTATGAAATTAGAAAAACCGTAAGCTTTGGTTTCATTGCAACTATAAAACAATTCACAATTAAAAAATACTTGGTTTTGGATGAAAAAATTGGGTTGCTATTATTGGGTTATATGCAATGGTGGTAAGATTAGGAAAATTTCTTCGAATATTTTGGCGATGCCTTGAATAATAAACCATGCCGAATTTCGTGAAGATATCTGTCTAATAAAAAAGTTTTCTTTTGGGAAGATAGACAGACAGATAGACGGACAAACGTGCAGACGGAGGTGTCTAAATCAATTCAACTTAGATATGTATTTTATAGGATCTTTCACGTTGGCTTCTAGGTGTTAGAAACACTGCTCAGGATGTAATGACAGGATATTAGACCACTGCACAGCACGGCGAAGCAACAGCACAATTTCTTATCCGCAAGTGGTGTATTGATTCCAGCWTCTTGAATATGACAAACATAACAAATGACTCAATAAAACTTTTCGCTTAATTGAAATTTAAATATTTTTAGAAATTTTGTGTGCAAATAAGTATACATATATGTTAGGTTGATTTATTTGTTTAACATTATCACTTGTTTTTATAACCGATATGCCAGTACTATTTTACGCTTACGTTGTTGAAATAACAATAGACTTGTTAGAGTTTTGCATAATTTTACATTTCTCTTATTTGTGGCAATAATCCGCCCATTATCGTTGGCATACAAGAAATGGTTTTAATTTAATAACTGCAACTAAGTGAAGTCCCACTTTTTGCTATATGTAGTGTGTATTTTAATATTCCACCGACGCTGCTGTTGGCTGCTATCGTCTATGTTGAGCGGTCGGGTGCGGAATTGAATATAAATAATATCTAAAGCTCGAAGTTCACATTTATGGTAATTGTCAGTGAAATCACTTAAGAACTATTGAGGTTAAAGTTTTCTGTATACATTTCTTGTGTACCTAATATCCTTCTTCTTCTTTATTGGCCAGTCGTTCTTGCTTTCGATGTTAGACGCCAATCGGAGATTCCAGGCGAAGCCAGGTCCTTTCGACCTGGTATTTCCAAGGCAGTGGAGGTCTTCCTCTGCTTGCCTCGGAGGGTACTGCATCGAATACTCTCAGAGCCGGAGGGTTTTCAACCATTCGGACGACATGACCTAGCCATCGTAGTCGCTGTCTTTTAATTCGCTGAACTATGTCAATGTCATTGTATAATTCGTATAGCTTATCATCCCATCGAATGCGATATTCGCCGTGGCCAACGCGCAAAGGAATATACATTTTTCGCAGAACTTTTCTCTCGAAAACTCGCAACGTCGACTCTTCCGTTGTTGACATCGTCCAAGCAGGACGGGAATATTGAGTGACTTATAGAGTGTGGTTTTTGTTCGTCAAGAGGGGACTTTACTTCTTAATTGCCTATTCAGTCCAAAGTAACACCTGTCGACAAAAGTTATTCTGCGTGAGATTTCGAAACTAACTTTGTTGTTCGTGTTAACAGTGACGTGGCAACCAAGTCGCGAGTGCGGCGATAGTTTGATAGGATGCAATGCGCGTTCCAAAGTGAACAGGACTTAAAAAAAAAAACAGAATAAATGTTTTTTGGCAAAATCAATTTATATTAGTTAAAATAGTGTCCTTCTGCTTCCATTCAGCATTTGCACGGTCCAAAAGCATGTCGAACGAGTGTTTTAGCTCGTTGGCCGGGATGGCCGCCAGTATGCTGGTACAAGCCTTTTGAATGATCTCTACGTCTGCATAACGCTTTCCTTTCATGGGCAAATGCATTTTTCCGAAAAGGAGGAAGTCGCACGGTGCCATATCAGGTGAGWACGGGAGTGGTTAATGGTTAAAAGTGATTTTTCAGTCAAATAATCGTACTTCAAACGTTGGATTCTGAGCAATTTTTGATCGCCAGACAATTTGTGCAAAACAAACCGTGCACACACCTTTCGTAAGCCCAAATGTTCGGACGAAGTGAGACAAATCTATGTTTTGCAGATGTTCAATTCTATTACATATACTTTCAATAATGATTTCGGCCGATTTTTGATGAATTCACGCACTGTTTCGATAAAATTTCCGGTGATCACGGATTTTGATTGGCACACATGTTGATGGCCATTTATGTCCTCAGAACCACTTTGAAAACGCTGAACCAATTCGTTCCTTCTGCTACGAGATAAGTAGACATCGCCATAAACTTGTTTCATCAATTGAAACGTTGCTTCGCTTCCTTATACAGTCTGGAGAAAGCAGAACTAACAGCGCAGTAGTTGAGGGCAATGACATCAATGTCACAGGCGTACACCAGGAGCTGTACAATTTCATAGAAGATTGTGCCTTCTCTCTTCATCTATGAGGCTCGAATTATTTTCTTCAGGAGTAGGTTGATGAAGTCGCACGACGTCTTATCTCAAACCTCGTCTTTCCCAAGATGGTGATTATCTGGTCATTTGTTAATTTTTCAGGCCCAAAGCCATACTAATAGGGTCCAATCAGTTTGTTGACGGTGTGGTTTAATCTTTCACACCATACGCTCAATAGAACCTTACATGCGATGTTAGTGATCTTATCACAGGGTAGTTGGCGCAGATTGGAGAGTCTTACTTTTTGTGGATCAGACAGATCGCCGTTAAATTCCAATTGTCGGGCATTCTTTCATCCGACCATGTCCAACAAAGAAACTAATTCATGCTTCTCATCAGCTCTTTGCCGCCACATTTGAATAGCTCGGCCGGCAATCCATAGACTGCTTTGTTGTTTTTCGGATGGGTAATTGCTATTCGAACTTCTTTATGGTCGAGTAAAATGGAACGTCTGTTAATTTGCGTTTGAAATGGTCGTTATCAGCAGGGGATCTTTCATCCGCGGTTGTTTTCTTCCTTTCATTGGCGTACAACCCTGGGGAAAAATGTATCACCTTCTCACTTTAGATCGTCTTCAAACATATGTGTTTCGGCTACCCAGAAAATACTTGGTCTAAAAGAAAAGTTTCTGGGCACTCCCAAGTGAATAGCCCTAAATAGTCGATATTTTTACCCCTCTGTATTATTAAGCCATTCGAACGTTTGACGACTAAAATATCATATTGAAATCGCTTATATATATTACATAATTAGGTACACGCACGCGATTGCCAAAAGAAACAAACAAAAATTAAAAAGCAAATATGTGAGAGTAATGTCAGTATGTAAGGCGTAGGCAGACAGCCTTGTGCCAGAAATAGCACAAACTGTGTAATTTTGCTGCAAAACAAAATTATGCAGGCAAACTTAATAACTGCTGCGAACAAAAGGAGTGAGGAGAGTGCGAAATATTTTTTTGAAATTTGTTACTTCACATGACATTTATTAAAGTTTCTTTAAAGCCGCAGTTACGCTGCTACCCAGTTTCTCTTAACTACTCAAATAATTAATCCACATCATGATTATTTCTGATTAATTTTTCAGCACTTTTGCTAGCGATCAATGTCCATTACTACTTTTAAGGACACTCTCAATTCTCACTACTTCTAACTAGTTTAGAATTCTGTGGTTCAGATTAGTGGCACGTATCACTTTTTTCAGCATTATACACTGGCTGAAACCTTCTCTTGTATCGAGTCGCTCGAAACAGTCCTTCCCGATTTTGAAGGAGCTGAGCCTTCTGCTCAACGCCATTCCACATTGCTGTATCAGTTTTACAAAGATATTGTATCTTTGTATAATTAAGGAGTTAGTGTGGTAATCTGACCTGTTTTTTTAACATTTTTTTTTTTTTTTCTTAGAGATTTTTATTCTACAATAGAACTTTTTTCACATATCATGAGGTATATCCTGGAGTGTATAAACGAATTTTTTCAGAATTTTTTGATGACACCTGTCGGAGCAATGGCTAGGTGAATGAGATTCGTTTTTTCACTGGCGGACACAATTTCTCATGTTTGGATCATTTGAAACAAAAAAAACCCAATTCATTCTTAAAAAGTCCGCCAGTTTAAAAAAGTGTGTTTTGAGAAAACGCGTTTAAAGTTTGATGTGTGCGCTCTTAGCGCTCCGAACGTCGAGCGGTCATATTATTATTGGGYCTTTTTCAAAACCTTCCGACGGTAAAGTGGGCTTCTACATTAATTCCAAGGGTATAAGGGCACAGAAAATGCAAAAAATTTRAAAAAAGATTRCCCTATTGACCTCTTAAGAAGCTTAATCCTATGATAATTGGCGCCTACTGTGTTATCTTCCTTCTTGTGTATAGGACAGAGTCATATTTTAATCATTGTACACTTATTCATTCGATCAAATCAGGCACTAAAACATGCATCTTTGCAGTTTCTCCCCGCCTGATTAAATCAGCTCATACGGTAATCCATCGACCCCTGAAGCTTTCATATTCTTAAGCCGCCTATCAGCAGCTTTCATCTCGTCTTGGGCGTGTGGTGGGACTATAATGTTGAAACGGTAGATTGTTGGTGCGAGTTCTTCGGTCTTATTTCGAATTTGGGTTTATGAAGTTTTTAACCCACTAATTTTGAAATTTATGTGTGYCACATATTAAAGCAAAAATAACTATACAGTGCTTGGACTTTCGCTCTCTGAGGCTATATACATATGTACTCGTTCAAAGTCAGTCATGAAATGTGGTCTTCGTGTCTTTATCGATGTTTCAACGAAGGGATAGKCAACTAAAATTTAACACACGTGAAYTTATATAGGCTTGTTTGCCTGTATATGTGTCTATAATATATGCCAGCACGTAGACATTTTTATTGTCGGTGAGCACATGTTCCTTAATAGTGCAACGTCCATAACGGAAAGGGAAAATCGGCAAAGTTTGTACCTAAACGGGCATATAAATGTATTTTAGTGGTGTATATATACATACACATATATATATATAGCATAACAACCAACTTATGTTAGCGTCTACATATTTATCTCGTTAACAAAACATGCAAAAGACAAGCATTTAGAATATACCATATTCGTATATACTTATTTATCGAAGCATATGCTTGTCTATATGTGGAAGTCACATACATAAATGTTGGTATGTTAGTACAAACCACTTGCTCGGTAATTCCATCGTGTTTCATCATAACCTTATTCGCAGTCGCAGTCAGCCAGACATGTCAGCCATTAACACACACATTTACATCGGTGTAAATCGATTTTTTTCTATTTTTGTGACCATAAAATTAGTCTCGCCTCTGCTCATTTCACTTGTTCTTTTGCTTAACAACAATTTAATTTCGCCATAAAAATCTGCAGGTAACTGACACCCATACAACAAAATTTTCCACATATTAATATTCAATTTATAAATTCATATGTTAAGCTCTGTTGTTGTTGTTTTTAAGGATACTTACAATTTTTTTTTATGTGTTTTAAGCTACTTTGGAAGCATTGAACAGCTTTTGGAGGGGTCTTTAACATCATCATATAAAGTAGCACTTAATGATGCTAATTGTTTTGTTGTTTTTTAGCAACAGAAAACTTTCCAGATAGTTGTGAGGAGTATCCCTGAGATAGCAAGTCTGGGTGGAATAAAACTTTGGGTGTGTAGGCCCGACTGTGGGGCATCTGAGATCTCGCAAATTAATAAAACCGTGGAAACTTGCCTCATTCAAGACGTTTCCTTATAGGTGTTGCACCGAAGACCAAGGTCGCATCGCATCTGTGCATCGAAAACAAGCTGAGTATATCTGAAGGCGTCTGCCATGAATGAAAGCTTGAAATTCTGAGAAGTGACTTCGAAAGGCCATGAATTTAAGCTGTTCAAGATAGCTGTAACGCTACATATATTATATCAAAGGAACCTGTGCAAATGTGTATTGGCTACTAAGCTTTTTGCTAATTCTTAAGTTCGAACACATTAGTTCTTCTTTTCTATGGCTTGACAAAGGAGTAAATATAGCAGTCCACGTGCGATCCTTGATCGGTCATCTAACCTAACCTAAGCCAAACTTACCCAGAAGACGGTAGCATGATAAGAACGGTGTTCACTACTGTGGTCTAAAACCCAAAAGATCTTGAATGAGTTTACAGAACTAAGCTTAACTGGTCTATTAGACCTCATAACTGCATTTACCTACTACCCAAAGAATTCCATACTAAAACATACATATAGTAAGCCACATGTTTCGAAGTAAAAATCGCACAGAAAACACATAGAGCTCACTAAGCCATATAGACACCTTTCTGGCAAATTTTAGGTAAAATTTTGCCACTTCATGTATTCGCCCCTTGATTCCATTGAGCAAAGCAGCAGCTGCTACGGCAATTGCCGATTCATGAAACCGTTACGCAGTATAAGTATGTATATTTAGAACAGTATTTAATATGTAGATACGTTTTAAGGCCGCAGCTTTACAAGGTCATGTGTGTGACGTAGTCTTGCTGGTTTTTGCTACAAGTTTTTTGAAATACCTTTTTTTCCAGCTGCAACGGAAACGTGTCAGTAATTATATCCTTGTAGATATGTGTATACGTAGGTATAACATTTACATATGCTGACTTGCAACGAGCATTCAATGTTTAGAAATCATGCTCCTCTTGTTATGCTTGCGCTACATGTTGCTACAGGGTATAATAATTTTTGTAACACTCAAAACTAAGCAAGATAGGTGTAGAGTTCAGTTTTCATTATATAAATGATCAGTATAACGAAACGAGTTGAGTTCACTATATGTCCGTCCGTCTGTCCGTGTACGCTATAAATTGTTTAAATTTATGACATCTTGATGAACTTGATACACTGTTTATCTATAAAAAGGGCGATATTGTGAATTGGACGATCGGACGTTTGCTACGCCCAAAAAATGTCATTAAGCAAAAAAATGGAGGCCATGACGTTATCGAAGTAAAACCCTGTACAAATAGGTAAGCCATCATAAGTTGAAAAACTCTCGAAATATCCCAAATATTGCCTTTTTACCAAAAATAATGGTAAATCTGTTACTGATATTCGCAGAGAATATTATTTTGATCTATGGCACATATACCTAACATAAAAGTATTATATATTTTTTCGGTTTACCTTTTGCTGATATACTCAATATGTTCAGTCTTCCTCTTTGGCTGAGTCTATAGTAGATATCTAAATTGAGTTTGAGAGTATCTCTCGGCCATAAGCCTTTGAAATTGCGTGATTTATTAAGTTACACCCGATTTCGGCTTTTCCTTACTTAATTTCTACTAAGGTCTGTTTCTTGTACTTTTCGTCTCCTATTTTACTCAATTCTTGCCTTTTTGCTTGAGCATCCATTAGACAGCTGTAATCGTGAAAAATTAGCCGCACAAGATGTGCCATTTTTTATTGTTTTCGCCTTATTTAAAATATTCTTTGCTTTTAAATTTCAAGTACTTAACCATTTTTAAAATTTCTCGGAAAAGGATTATGTAAATTATGCACAGCTGTGTCGTTATCTCGCTGCTAAGGTACTTATACGTAGTATGTGTTTAGTCATAAGTATAAATGTATGCCAATGCTACCCTGTAGGAAATTGTTGACGAACTGACACACCAATACTTATACTATTATGGTTATATCACTGGTGTACTTCTTTCAGATAAATTCAAATAAAATATTTCAATGGGAGAAATTTAGAAAGCCTATGAAAACTCCGAAAGCCTAACTACTATATCTCTTAGCTTGTTTAGCTGCAGATATTTCGAAATAAAAGTCATAGTCATATTTTCACCATTTAAAGCTATTGCTTTATAAAATAGCAAAATATGAATACTTACATACATACATACAACATTCGGAAATTTTAGAACGAATTTGGAATGTAGATAAGGCTAAAAAGGTAGGGAAATAGTAGTACATGCATTTCGAAATCCATTTGTACCACATTTTCACTATTTGTCGCTGCATTCCGAGCCTTTTCCGCAATCCCAAAATTCAAAGCATATTGCAACTGCGAAAGCAAAGAAGAATACCAAAAAGTAATCCACAAAAAAATCAGAACTTAATCTGTTTGACTAATTAACAGATTAACTATAAGTTAAAAATTTCATTCACTAAGTGAAGTTTTTTACACAGGGTTTAATGTTAAAATATGTATGTGGCAGGCACATAGCTCAATTTTGGGCGCAATAGAGTCTCATACACAAATTTGTTATTTTTTTTCCAACGTATGTAGTTATGTATATGAGGAAGTCTTTTAGTAGTAGTTTTAGTATTCCATAGTCAAAAAAAGGTTAGTTTTGATGTACAGATTTCGGGACCAACACTGAACTGGTGCAAAATGGAGGCAGAGTAGGATAGCTGGTTATCACATTGGTGGCAACAATACTGCGGAGGAGCAAAAAGTACAGCCAAAATCACTGTTACACAAAAAAAAATCAGAATAATAATTTGCTCATAGAATATCATTATGTGAAGAGTGTGTGAGAACAATAATTTGCTCATAGTATATTATTATGTGAAGAGTGTGTGAGAGAGAGATGGAGAGTGACGTTAAAATACAGAGTTAGAATCTTCCAAAACCAGTGTCGTCTCTAATTGAAATAGTTCTGTACTGAAAGCAAACTATTTTGATACATTGCAGCGCATAATGAAATGATGAAAATTTTTGAAATCCTTGAAACAAAATTTTCAAAATATTACGCTACATATTTTCCTATATATTTTTGTATACCTAACTAGTTATGCACACATACATATTAGTACATACTAATATWATAGTTCAACCGTGAAAACTCAGTGAATAATCAAAGCAAATTTTGCCGCTCGCCTGCTCCTCACGTCTGCATCGCACTTTTATCCTTAATTGCATGTGGTGAAATTTTCTACTTCGTTCTAACAAGACACCGTGATGGTAGCGCTTCAACTATTGCATCGCTATATGCGACCAAATTATTGAATTTTGTTGGCTAAATTATTAATTGCATAAGCTCTGTATAATAAATCTGGTATAAGCTTATTCCATAATGAGTACATATGTACTRTATATTRTATRTATTTTTGCCCAAGGATAGAGGGTGGTTCAAAGAACCATAGCRATGAAATTGTGTCTGATTTTTATGCAATTTGGAAAAAATGTTCAATATTTATAGCATTTGGTAGGACATATTTAATGACCATAAATGAATGAATAAGATGTAAAACTGCGGARGAATGGTTTCGACGATAAGCCAGCCGGCGGAAGACCTATGACGACGAATACCAATCAAATCATGGGAAACATCGAGTTAGACCGGCATGTGGTATCTCGTGACATCGCCCAGCGGATGGGAATTACTCACCAAACCATTTGAAACCATCTGCAGAAGTCTGGATATACAAAAAAAGCTTGATGTTTGGGTGCCGCATRATTTGACGCAAAAAAACTTTCCGAACCGACTCAACTCCTGCGATATGCTGTTGAAACGAAACGAGGCGGATGGTGACTGGCGACGAAAAATGGATCTCATACGRGAATATCAAGTGAAAACGGTSGCAGTCGAAGCCCGGTGAATCGTTCCAAACAATGGCCAAGCCGGGATTGACGACCAGAAAGGTTTTGSTGTGTGTTTGGTGGGATTGGAAGGGAATAATCCACTATGAGCYGCTCCAATATGGCCRRACGCTTAATTCYACCATCTACTGCGAACAACTGGATCGCTWGAAGCAGACGATCAASCAGAAGCGTTCAGAATTGGCCAACCGGAAGGGTGTAATAGTTGATGACTCGTCAGGAGCTACAGGAGGTCGGATGGGAGATTTTATCGCATCTACCATATAGCCCGGACATAGCGTCAAGTGATTACCAACTTGTTGGTGTAAAGTTGAACTCAAAAGAGGCTTGTGAAAAGTGKCTTTCCGAGTTCTTCGCAAGTAAGAAAGAGGGTTTCTACGAAGTGAGTATTATGAAGTTGCTAGATGAAAACAGATTACTGAACGAAACGGCGCATATTTGAACTAAATTCGATCACCGTAATAATTTTTATAAAGCATTGAATAAAGAGCAAAAAAGGGAAGGGAGATATTTAACAGCCTTATATCTATTACAGGATAGGAAAAGATCATGATTTTACACCTAATATGGACAATAACGGTCTGATTATCGCCTGAGGGGAATATATATCGACTATATGCGCCACATAAATAACCTGTCTCAATTATTTTAATGTTGATATGTTAATCAAAAACCAAATTATCAAGTCAAACTTTCTGTATACCGAATTCACTGATTTCGATATTCGATAAACTTAAAAACGGGCGCATAGTATTTAACCCAACTAACTTCGTAAAGGCGTTTCTTTGTGTCCAAGAGGAGTAGGTATTGCAGTACATGGTCACAACCACAAAGCGCTGTTAAACCAACTCTACAAAACTTTAACTTGATACAAGGAAAAACCACTGAAGGCTTCATTTTTTTTTTTGTAAGTGGATGTGGCCCTTGAATAGTTTAAGATATATATCTCACTAACCGCTTAAGCTAAATCAAAAAAACTTACTAGGAAGGAATATTTTTAACATATGAAAACTCCTAAAATTACGATAACTCGCTGAATAAATGCGCAGCAAGCATTAATTACCTCAGCCGAAAGGCTTTATATTCAATTGATGAAACAAGTTTATGGCGATGATTGCCTATGCCGTAGCAGAGTGCACGAGTGGTTTCAACGTTTGCAAAGTGGTCATGAGGTCAAAAATGCCGATCAGCATGTGGGCCAATCAAAATCCGTGATCACCGGAAATTCCATCGAAACTGTGCGTGAATTCATCAAAAATCGGCCGAAATCATTATTGAAACTCATGGAAATGGAATTGAACATCTTCAAAACATCGATTTATTGCATTTTGACCGAACATTTGGGCTTACGAAAGGTGTGTGCACTGAAATTTTAGAAAGCTAACTTTGTAATGACTTGTGCAAAAATTAATATAATTAGGCTAATATATTCTTCAGACCACACATGTTTAATATAAATATTTTGCAACCTCCGGTGGAAACCCCATCTAACGGTCAGTATGTAAGAAATATTCCGTAATATCTTCAATAATCTGCTGCAGTGTATCTTCTTGCCCAAAATGGATAAAGTCAAGAGAATAATTCCCGTAGTCTTCTTATAGCTAATGTTCAGATTTTCAAACACTCGCTTGATTTTATATACCATATACTATATTGGTCAACCTGTGACGTTACTTATTTTGCAAATTGCAAGAGTATCAAATGTAAATGTTCAGTTACACTCAGTTACTATCGCACCCTTTATCTCGCGCCTAAAAGTTTCATCACAGCTCGTATCTACTTAACCAACGTAGCATTAATGTTTGCAAATCTATAGAAATCCAAGCTTTGAGCATGAATGAAAATGCAAGCATTGAATTCGACTGTGGTTTGATGCGGAAAGACTTTGCCAAACGAATACAGGAAAAATGAATCTCAAGGACCGTGCAACCACTGGCACATGGGCTACACTTATAAACACTAGCACACATATAAATATACATGTAGATATGCATTTCAGTGCATTGATGCAGTACAATTGTGCAAAACAGGCCAAGGGAAGCCATGCATATGTAACGCTATTAAAATAACTAACGAATGAATGGTTATGAARAATATAAGAAATGGCGAATGAAAATGCGAATTTATTGAAATTCACATGAAGGCCATTTTATATGTTCTTTTCTTATTGTTGCAGCTTTGTGTATTTGCGAGTACTGTGTGTCTCCATTCTTCCGGCCTTTTGACATATATTTTTGGAAAAACTGCATCTTTTCAATATTTTTGTATTTTTTTTCCTTTCGAGGGAGCTAAACAACGCAATCGATGGCCATAATTTTCCTTTAGTATTCACTTGGTTTCTGCTCTTTCCTCTCTTGTTATCTGACTTCGTCTGTTTTTTGGTACATGCTTCGGAAAAATATATTCCACTTTTGCACATTCATTCGATTTCCATTTCCTTTGCTGGAAAAAAGCCAAGCAAAATCAGTTTGACAACAGCAACATATTTTCTGTTTCTGGCATCGCTTACGCTTACAGCTATGYATACGGTACTGTGTACCGTACTAACGGGGCTAAGTGATTTCAAAGTGATTTTGCTCAATAATAAATTTGTGCTGTAACTGGGACTCTTGCTTTTTGTTTTGGTTTTGCATTTCAAGCGATTCTCTATCTCCACTCGACCCACATTTCATTCACCACTTTTGCTCTGCGCCTCAGGGTTGATTACTTTTAAATGCTTAACTAAATACCGTATTTCCACGTTGTTTTGCTCTGCTCGGAAGAGCTCTGGTTCAATACTTATGTACGTCGCATATACATACATATACACTCGGTCTGTACTTATTTCTCGTAGATAAATAACAATAACAAAGTTTGTATACTTAATTTCTGAAGGTAACTCTATTAATCAACTCAAGACTAGCTGAAAAAACTAGGTTAGACTAGTAATGAGAATTTAAAACTAGAGTACAAAATTAATTAGGTATACACTTACAATAACGGTACACTGGCGAACTAAACTCTGTGTCAGTAAAAGACAAAAATAGAAAAGTTGAAAAGTAGAGTTTATAGTATCTTAGAATTATTACATTATTGAAGTTACTATGAAATTAAGATTGCAACTGGTAATCCAAAACGAATAGTACAGCTCGGAAATCATAACGATTAAATTGATTTCTTTCATAATATTCCATTGCCACGYCCAAAAACGTCATTAACCGAAAACATATAAAGTGGCGTAAATAAGCMCTAAATTAATAAAGCACTGTGCTACTAATTTGGCACAAGGGATCGCAGTAGCAAGGGACAATTTGGGCAACATTTTTTTAAAAAKTGGRCGTGGCCCCGCCCTCTAATAAGTTTAATGTATAAATCYCCTAAGGCACTAAAGCTACAACAACCGAATTTTGCGAATCGCAAATATTTTAAGAACTCCCATCGACATTGTCAAAATGGATGAAATCCGAAGATAACGACACTCATTTCGTATATAACGGCAAGGTTCAAAACAACTAAAAACGCAATAAATCAAAACTGAAATTAAATTTTACCACCGAGATGGTATAAGAAGGAGTTGGGGTCGAAATTGGACGATGAGCGGGGCACCGCCCTCTTTTAGATTAAATCAGATGTCYCGAAACACGACCAAACGGGTTCGACTAAACTGAGTACGTATCATTTTTCTAACATTCCTATATTATAGTGTGCAAATAGACAAAATCGCCTTTTCTTCGCATATAACACAACTTAAAACCCCATTTTATTCTTTCATTTTCCAGTACACAAATTAAGAAGTAATTAATATAACAGGATAGAGCTTTACAAGAATAATGTCTTTGAGTTGTGCCACCTTTTGACCAAAACTTCAAATTCACATTCAAATCAAGCCAAAAGTCTTCAAGGCCCTAGGTAGCGAATAAGGAAACACCAATACCTATAGTTGATTTTTTATCAAAAATATCARTCAGTGTGTGAGATATATAATAGAAATTCAGTGATAGTCTTTTCCCGACWATAGTATGCCTGTTTGTCAAAAAAAGTGCTGGTGAATATGTCTTAAAAGCGTTTCAAGTTAGCACCTAAAATGAGGCCAATAAATATTGCTTTACAAGCAGCTACTATTTCAAAATAAAGATTTGCTCCTCTAAAGCTTTTGATTTAGCTGAAACCACGAACTGGCAACTAAAAGTCGAACACTCAACTCGCCACCCTCCTTTGTTAGGCCTTCCACAAACCTACATACATTTCCTCTCGTTTGGCGCGAAAATGCTTCGAATTTCAACGTCACAAAAGCAGAGAAAAGCGAAAGGCGGTGCTTCAGTCATTCTTATTAAATTGCTTAAATTTTCAATTAAAACGGTTTCTTTATAAAGCTATGTGTCAATAATTGTTTAAAAAATCAATGAACCGACAAGGGCGCGCCTGTYGTAGAGCTTGACGGTGCGACGCAATTACGTGCTATATTTAATTGTCTCTCAATTTTTTATGCAATCAAAAACCCCATTACCGAAAGTACAAGAAGAAAACTGGCAAGAAAATAAAAAAAAAACAGTTCGGCGAACACTAAGCAATTAAACGGTCTTTGAAGCAGCGTCGCCCAATATCCAAAAGTATGTTTACGCTGCTAAGCAGCTTTCACCAARCATACTCCAAATTATGTTCGCTGAGTCTACTCAGTGTCTTATGCTCCAGCACTTTGTGCATGCGTCCATACAAATTTCTCATATACAATGTCAATATACCGTTGTTAGAATTCCTTACATTCCACTTTTTTCGACTGCTGCGAACTTTGCATGTCGTTTGCTCTGGCATCATTCACTGGCTTCCGCGGACATCAACTGAGCATGGCTTCACAATTACCTACTATTATGCAAAGCAGACCCGGGCGCATTGAAAGGCTCGCTTGACAAGCCTTTACTCTCGTGAATTTCCATGCACCAACGCACTTCCAGGAATGGAAGCAGAATTTGAAAGTACTAACAAAGAAATTGGACATCTGCACCCATCCAGCTTCTCTATCTGATGAGACTAAAGCGATATGCTTAGGCGAAGGCTGGCTCATAGAACGCGGTAAAAGGTTACCATAACCAAGTTGAAATCAAAGCATAGGCAAATGGACTTGGGCAATGGTTGGTTGATTTAGGCCAAATACAAGTAGCAACAGCTTTTAATAGTGGGTGTAGATTTTAACCCACAATAATCTTACTTTTAAAGAGATTTCACGGGTGGATGAAAACCAAATTTCGCTATAGTAAAATTAGATAGAAAAGACTGATTATATACAGAATTCAGCTGAAAAGGTGGYTTTGCCGCAAAGTGCCCTTGTTATGCATTATAAACGCACCGGGCTATCATCCACGGAAAAACATTTACTCATAACGACAAGCAATACTATTAAGGCAAAAAAGTACYATATATGTAGAAGAGAGATCTAGCAGCACAATGTCCATCCCTGTCACGGTTTGAAAATATTAAATTTCTATAAAATTTGACTTATTTACATGAAATGTAGAAGGTCATATGCAAGATACGAAAGCGGCTACCCTAAAAAGCTCATGCGTTATGCAGACCGCTAATCTTGATAACGCACTGACATCTGTTTCTTTTTCTATGTTCCAGCGTTTACCTAGAATACTGATCAGGGTTATAGATCAGTCTTCAGCTCAAAGACGTCATTTTGGATGCCAATTGCTTTAGTATTCAAATGAATTCTGTTGGACTGCGTTGTTCTAGGCTACCGTGAATTTCCATAGCAACTGAGTTAGCCTCGGATCCGTAAAGAAGCACGAAAGGGTCGGGGTGAATAGAAATTACTTTGGTTATTAACAGTTTTTCAGGGTGCAAAAGCCACTTTATTCCACAAATTTTTAATTCGAACTTCGATTGATATTTGACGCACTCTCTTGTTCATTTGCAAATCTTTGCTTTTTGGGCACCATGCTCYATTGTGGAACATTTTGCATTTCTAATTGCACTACTACATCATTTTGATCGACATTCATAGTTCGGAATCGCGATTCAGTGCAGAATGAGAGCTATTTATTGCTTACATTTCTGGATAGTTTATGTTTACTCGCAGTTGGGGGCAGTGTTGTATTTGTACTACGTCGAGTGGATCGATGAAAGCTGCGAGATCTAAAATTAATACGCCGAGGGGAGAGTAATGAAAGTAAAAGTGACGTGCCAATGCAGTGGCTGGCAGAATGTCGAAAGTCGAGACCAGTTTTTTGGTTTTTTGTTTCATTTGGAGCGAATAATTTTTTGTACGGCCGGAAGGTAAGAAACTATTTAATTTCATAACATGATATGTGAAATTTTACAAATTCTAAATTTTTTTGAAATATTTATACCCTAAACAAGGTATATTAAATTTGCTACGAAGTTTGTAACACCCAGAAGGAAGCGTCGGAGACCCTAAAAGTATATATTAATGATCAGTATATTTATATTGAGCTGAGTCGATATAGCCATGTCCGTCTGTCTGTCTGTCCGTCTGTATATATACGAACTAGTCCCTCAGTTTTTAAGATATCGTTTTGAATTTTTGCAAACGTCATTTTCTCCTCAAGAAGCTGCTCCCGCTATCGGACCACTATAACATATAGCTGTCATACAAACCGAACGATCGGAATCAAGTTCTTGTATGGAAAATAGTTATTTTCTAAGATAATAATGTAATCTCCGAATAAATTGTTCAGATCGGCTCACTATAGCATTACGTGACGTAATAAGGTAATAATAATCTCCGAAAAAATTGTTCAAATCGGATTACTGTAGCATATATACTAGCTTCCATAGAAACTGAACACATAGATACTAAGAAAAATGCACTTGTGAAGGGTATATTAGCTTCGGTGCAGCCGAAGTTACCGTTTTTCTTGTTTTGCTATGCTTGAGGTTAATCTGGAAGTAGTTTTGCTTTTTAGTTTTTCTGAAACACTTGAGTAATAAAAGCTCTAAAACTTGGTTTTTCTGTTATAGCCGTGTCTACCGATTGGATGTATATCTTTCGTTTCGTTCTCAAGTAGCCTGGTTGACGATAGGATTTCCATTGCACGCAAAGTGCATCCTTATTGAACCAACGAAAGCGCTAAATAGTGCTTGAAAAGTTTTCAAGCTGATCCAGTCGTTAGTTGATCCGTGCTTTCCTTGAGCGCCAAACTACTACACACAAATATTTGTTTATAAACTATGCAACGCAGCGCCACTTGCAAGCTGTTTCGTGGGCAATAAATACAGYAACAACAACAACTTGGTGAAAGAATGTGTTCTTGGCCACCAAGTGGAAAGCCATGTTGCCGAAGAAAATGGAGAAAATGAAAAAAGTTCTTGGCGCAGGAGCAAACGCCTCACCAGACAGCGAAAGTTGCGGTTTTAATAAATGAAGTATGCGCGCTAACGGGATACTGGGTAAATCATGAATTGTGTGGGCAAAACTTTGGCAATTATAAGAACGCTACCGTTACSCAATGTAATGGCAGAGCAATGTAGAGCACGCCAGTCGCGCTYATCTCCAGCAATTCTGGCTGTGAAAAAACCAATTTGACTTACGACGTTCATATTTTACCGYTTTCTGGCGCTATGTTGTCTTCTCTGTATTTTCTTGCATTTACTTTACGTACTTTAGAGCAAAAGTTACTTGGATGGAGGGATTTTTTCATAAGAAAAACAAGTTTGGATTACGGTAAATCACACTTTGCGCGCTGTTTTGTTGGTCAAAAAAAATAAATTGCTGCGTGTGTTCAGAAGTCATAACGCACACAGTTGATAAAATGTATAAATTCATTTAAACCACCGTTATACGAGTTCGCGCTTTTAAGTGTTGGAATAGCGCATAAATAGTGAATGCTAATAATAGAGCAGACTTCAATGGCGATGTAAGTGTCGCTTCATCTATTCGCTAGGGCGAAGTTCCAAGTAAAGTTATTTTTCCCTTGATCTTTTCATAGAAAGAAGGATTTTACTTTCACTACTTCGACTTGATTCGCAGAGCTATGTTGACATGGTTATATTAACCTATATTATRTAAGTAAATATGAATTGTTGAATACGAACATAAATTCAGGTCCATTCCATTGCTTTGAGTGAAAGTAGGGAACGGCATCGTCGATCTCTTCGTCCACGCTTCCAAGCTTTAAGCTAGTCGATCATATAAGGGACTCCTGATAAGTCCATTTTGTCCTTTTAATCCTATTTCACATTGGCTTAAATGGTTATTATCGATATGTGTTATAAAATGGATTTGCGCTAACTATCGGCTTACTATTTGTTCATTTGGCCAACTATTCGCCGCCTTGATAGAGTTTCGAACACTTTCGTTAAAATTAACATTTAAACTCTTCACTCGTGGCTCCACCGTGAAATTTTTTATACAACATATAAGTAGCCAATATTACAATTCTCTTTAAATATTTTTTTTTTTTTTGTATTGTGCGGCCCACATTATTAAGCAAATTGTTCGGTATTGGCGGGCGSCTTCAAAAATTATAATTCATTATAGAAAACTTCTCCAACTTCCTTTCATGTAAAATGTTGTAAAACATTAAGCGATCCAGTGTTGAATTGGCCCGTGAGAGTAGTATTGTTTATAGGAAACTAAAGGCATTGATGTTTTTCATAACCAAGGAGATAATAAGGGATGATGCATTTCGAGCTTACCTACTTTTTTAAAGAAAAACAAGTAAGGAAGGGCTAAGTTCGGGTGTCACCGAACATTTTATACTCTCGCATAAAATACCGTATTTGTGTAAAGTTTTATTCCGCTATCATCATTGGTTCCTAATGTATACATATATTATACAGAGAAGGTATCAGATGGAACTCAAAATGGCGCTATATTGGAAGAAGGCGTGGTTGTGAACCGATTTCACCCATATTTCGTACATGTCATCAGGGTATTAAGAAAATATTATGTACCGAATTTCATCGAAATCGGTTGAGTACTTCCTGAGATATGGTTTTTGGTCCATAAGTGGGCGACGCCACGCCTATTTTCAATTTTTAAAAAAGCCTGCGTGCAGCTTCCTTCTGCCATTTCTCCGTAAAATTTAGTGTTTCTGACGTTTTTTGTTGGTCTTTGTATGGGAGGTGGGCGTGGTTATTATCCGATTTCTTCCGTTTTTGAACTGTATATGGAAATTCCTGAAGGAAATGACTGTATAGAGTTTGGTTTACATAGCTATAGTAGTTTCCGAGATACATATGTACAAAAAACTTAGTACGGGGCGGGGCCACGCCCACTTTTCCAAAAAAATTACGTCCAAATATGCCACTCCCTAATGCGATCCTTTGTGCCAAATTTCACTTTAATATCTTTATTTATGGCTTAGTTATGGCACTTTATACGTTTTCGGTTTTCGCCATTTTCGAACTTAACCTTCTTATGGAGCCAGGAAATACGTATACCAAGTTTCATCATGATATCTCAATTTTTACTCAAGTTACAGCTTGCACGGACGGACGGACAGACAGACCTCCGGATTTCAACTCTACTCGTCACCCTGATCCCTTTGGTATATATAACCCTATATCTVACTCTTTTAGTTTWAGGACACACAAACAACCGTTATGTGAACAAAACTATAATACTCTCTTTAGCARCTTTGTTGCGAGAGTATAAACAWAGATAGTTCAAATTTCATGGGGAATGTTTATCATCATTCGAAAGAACATGCTTTGGCATTTATTTTGTGAATATTATCTCTTTCAATTGTTGGCCGCAGCTACGTCTCAGATGGTCAATTCGTTGAGTTCAATTTTCGATGACTCGTTCGAGCTTTTCGACTGGTAACTGGCGAATAACACGCGTGATGTTTTGCTCCAAGGCCTAAATTGAAGCGRACTTGTCCTCATGGACTTTAGAGTTTACATATTCCCACAAAAAAGCCTAAAAGTAWGATATCATATGTTCTTGGTGGCCAATCGACCTGTTCAAAACGTGAAATACGCTGTTCACTAAAGTGTTCCCATTGAATGATGCGATGTATGGGAAGTGGCGCCGTCTAGTTGAAACCAAATGTCGCCGAGATCGCAAACTCGATAGCAGTCGCTATTGACAGTCACGTTCTGACCTTCTTTATGTGTGAAGAAATATGGACCGATTGGAGATGGGCTCACCCCTGAACAAAATTTGGTTCGAAAACGACGGATCTTCATGGAAGTTTTCAAGAGCCCATAGAGCGACGCGATGTCTTTTGGGAACGTCGAGCGGGTCCAGTTTTTGCGCAAGCTGTATTTTGTAGGCTTTCAAGTCGTTCCATACGTCAGTTCGAATTGCTGTGTAACGACTCTCGTCGGTCTTCGTGTACACTCTCAGCTACGGCTGAAGGCTATTGAAAAAGTACCTCTACTTGGATCATCAGTTTAATGTTGGTCGTGGTGAAAKGATACTGTTGAAATAAATTATCCTTTCCGATTGTGGACCTATATTTCCAACCAATCAAAGAACTGTTCRAAAGTAGCATACAGAATAAAATAACTCTCAGCTATTATTTGCCATAATCGTCAAATGTTTTTACTGCAATCTCCCTTCTACCTGGCCTTTATCATCTTCTACACCACAATTGACTAATTATCGGAAATAAATCAATTCGTAATTCATTGCAGGCCATCAATTTTATAACAAAGGCAAGCCAATGATGTTGGAGATTAAATTGACTGCAAACAAACGGACAGACACACACACACACAGGCAAACTGAAATTACATGAAATATATACTCGTCGATGTGAAAAATCAAGTGTCCGCACTCGTTGACGACGAGCCCTATTCGAAATCACACAAATCATGGGTAAAGTGTCATCAAGAACATCGACTACACCTGAGTCGTCAAATGACATTCGCAGCCACTGGGGGGTGAGCCGGAACCTGAGGCGTTATTCTTAAATTTCCGACACTGACTGAAAGATAACAGTACTCAACCAGCAGGCGTGTCAGCCCAAGAGGCATCAACGTCAAACATCGCGTCAGTCAGCCACTCAGTCAGTAAATTCAACGCAGTGTCAATTCTCCAAGCGAAGATGCTTTGCGCGCGTTAACGGAAATACCCAGAAATAATGCGCCACTCGAGTTGTTGTCGTCTGCGCCGCCGGCCACATTGCAAATATTTTTTCAATAAATATATTTCTTTACGTATTTATTTACCAATTCACTTATGTAACTATCTGTTTATAGCCTAATGGGCGGTGCGGAGTCTGCCATTTGGCAGTTTGCCACTAACCGTTACAATCGGTTATAAATATTTATACACAAAATATGCTTGCTTCCAATTCAATAAACTCAATGGAATATTGTTTGTGCAACAATTGCTGTGTGCACCAAGGAGCACACACATGCTGAGCAAAGCAGCATTTGAGGCTTGCCATCACGCACTGAAAACATTTTCATTTCTGTTTTTTGTTTTTTTTTTTGGTACTTTGCTCTCTCCCTTTGGTCTTTTTCGATTCGCTGCAACGTTTAAGACAACCAGCGTTGCCACACACACTAAGACGCACCTTTACTTCTATCTTTYTGCAACATTTCTCCGCCGGCAGCTTTTCTTTGGCTCCGTTTCCTATCGATTTCTGGTTAATGCGATTAAATTTAACAATATGTGGATTTGACGTGAGCTATTTCGAATTGGTGATGTATAACCGCTCAGGATTCTTAGAAGCGTCTTACCTTTCAGTCAGATAAAAAATATGTAATGTTGACCAAAATTGTTACATTAAAATAAGCAAAGAAACCTTACTCTATTACGTGAAGTGCAGGCAATGGTTCAGTCAAATTGTTTACCACATCCATGTAATAGGTCGAACTCGAGCCCCTAAAAAATAGATAATAGACATCCAGACTTGCCTATTAAGTCTGGTAGGAGCCAACTGCCTCAGAATCTCTGAATTATCATGTTGACGGTGAGGACAAAATAAAGGTAGCAGTAGATCTACTGCTACATAGCACAGCCTCCTTCAAAGTGGTGACTATCCACTCCGATATTAGTTCAGCAATATTAGCCTTGAGTTCGCTGACTGTGCGCTCAAAACTGGCGAAGGTGTCCCGTCACCCGTCCACAGCGATATTTCAGAAAACTGTGAAGCTTTATTCACTTGAAAATTTAGATAAATCGCAGTAGCTATAAGTAGAACTTACTTAACTATAAGAATAAAGAGATTAACAGGTTGGAATAGAAACGATAACGGCTATAGCACCATCCTTGACCAACTAAAATTAAGTTAATCAGGCAATATCCCTCCAAGGCTAGATTTTTACAACCGCTTCCGGGTAAGGAGCATCGAGCGATGATGATGCAATCTCTATCTATACTGACGATTCGAAAAACTACGGAGGAGATACTATTTCGAAATATCTGTGTCTACCCGACTACCGACAAGTCAGTGTCTTCCAAGCGAAAGTACTAAATACAGAGAATATCAATATAAGATAACTACGGGAAGATACAGAGAACAACCATACACACGGGTAGCCAGGCGGCATTGTTAGACTTTTTGGCGACACTTATTAATTCCAGCGCAGTCAACAAGTTTAAAAGAGCTTTAAGTTCAATGGTAAGTGAATTCCACCTATCCGTACTTTGGGAAGAAAACAGGCGAGTTAACCAAGCTGGGAGCCTCTTTAGACGAGGCAGAGATAGTACCATGCTCGCTTGGAATGATCAAAAGAAAACTTTATACTCACACTGAAGAAATGGCTCGTTCTGAGAGATGGAAAACAATAACCAACTAAAAGATAGCAAAGCTTATATTGCGCAATTACTAAGAACTTATTACATAGGTCAAGGAATAGTATTTTCAGACTACACAGCTGCTTTAACTGAGCGCCTTTGGATCAATCAGGCAAAATATCTTGATAGGCTGTCCACAAAAAGCATAATGGAGAGTCATTGAAAACACCAAATGGATCGATCGCAAAAATGAAACGAGATATCAAAATTATAGGGGTTCTACGATAGTGCATCAAAGTGGCAGCACTGCTACCTACCTACACATACCTACCTGAAAAGATCCTGCAAATAAAAGTTTACAACATTTGTTTTTAGTTCCGAAGAACTTGCGCTTGAACAATGCTAATAAGTTTATATCTTCTTGCTATTTATAGCTTCCTTAAATGCAGTTCATTAATTCCAGAAAAATTTGTTTTATAAACGGTTTTCTTGCTTAGGATTTAGATAGCAATCCATAAGGTTTAGAAGGTCACAAGCGCCTTTATTAAAGCTTAAACTCTAGTTCACATAACCTTAAGGTTATTTGTGTAAATATTTTGTTGTTCTTGCCCTTTTGTAACCGTATGATTAAATCAATTCATTTTAATCCCGCCTCCCAATACACTTTTTATTGCCTTGCTCTCATTTTAGTAAAGCAAAATGTCTCGTAAATAAAATGTACTCGCCAAAAATCGCAATACCAAAAGCTTTTCTCAACACTTAACCAGCACAAATATGGCATTGCCCTCGATAGCAAGCAACCTGCTGCTTTGACAAGAAAATTGCCTAAACTCCAAAGCAAACTAAGAGCCTCCAACCTAGAGTTCTCCTTCATCCTTGCAMCTTCTCCTCTGGTTCCCTTCAGAGATTATATACTTACTCTTACAATAGTTGTTGGCCCACCCAGGCATTTATAGCTGCCACCTACTTTGACAACCCTCCTCTCTGTTAACTGTAATTAAACATTCCACAGCAGACTGCTCCCCTTTGGGCTAAACAAAAATGCGCTACAATTTAATTTCTTATCGTGATTGGACAAAGTGCTGAAATACTGAAATCCTTCATTCCCATTTCAGACAGCTCTCTATTCCACACCCTCTTGCAAATGGCAACCCAATTTCCTGGCCTGAAATTTATTAGATTACTTTGCGCCATTTTGAGATTTTATTTATTCGTACATTTGTTGTAGCAGCACGGAAACGGTACCACTATATTAGCGCAAATTGTTTTGGCTCGGAGTCGAGTCAGACATCGCACCGAAGCGTAGCGTCTCTGTGCGAGTTTTACTTGTTAGAYGCGAGCTTGGCGCAGCGCTTTCTTCATAAACAGTGGTTACGTTCTCGCGCACCCTCAATTACCCGCAGTTCCAGCTACCTCATTCATTCCGTCGGTTTAGCAAATCTTGTTTTAATTATTACACCTCCGTGGACGCTTAGAGATTTTGAGCGCCGTCAGCTCTTTTGACACGAAAGTGGACTTTTGTCTGCTGTTATTCTTGCATTTGTTATTGTTGTTATTTAATTTTCATAAATTACATTACTGCACTTAATTGCACTGAGCTTATTTGCTTCGGTTATCATTTGCTAACTAAATACGGAATTTCTATGCGTCAATCCTTCTTTGTATAGTTTGGCTGGTGTATCCTTTTAATTACTACTCCATTAGTGATAATCAATATGTACTTAGTAAGCGAAGGTTGCGGCGCATCAACGTCGAAAAAGCTCTTTGTTTAATCGGACACGGAGTAGTCAAATATTTCAATAAGTAATTTTCAATCTAGCAAAGAGATATTGATTAATTTTGCATTAAGTTAAAAGTTTTATTCAGTTGGAGTGATCTGATATGAACCGATTTGTACGATGTTGACAATTTGAGGACGATTTCATAATGCCACTCTCATACACAGTCGATTTTCAGAAGTCCCTATTGTGGCGAACTTTTCTCCAGTAAAATTATTTGCCATAAATAGAACTGCAGTAATCACTTGGTGCTATATTCCGCCTATGAGGTGTATGCATGAGAACCCTCAACCAAACTGCTGGAGCTCCTGGTGAGCCACTATTGATATGTATGATCTGGTTTTGTCCTAATGGAGCAAAACAAAAAAACTGGCAAAAAGCTACTTCTGGATGATTACTTTCAATTCTCAGACGGTCTAGTTGTCAGTGCAGGTTCGAATTAAGAGTTTGACCGCAAGGGAACAGCTCGTAATAGATAGTTACCTGCCAATCCCAACAAATACATAAAAAAAACCGACAATCAATTCCGACAATCAATTCCGCTATTAAACCACGACCGTTCTCGTATGGCGGTTTCGCAATTGACCCACTTTCCATCACCAGTAAAAATCCGCTTCAAAAATGAAGCCATTTTCAGTTTAACTCGTGTGGCACCCATTCGTCGAGTTTCGTTTGATATCCAACCTTATTTAACTGATTCCAAAGTGGKTTTTGTACAATGTTTACCTACTAGATGATCGAAATAGAGTTTTTATAGCCGTCGGACTCGTCGATTTCTAATATTTTATTGATATTTTCGACAATTAGCCGTTTTTCATTGGTGATTCTTCACGCGTGCTTAAACATTACTGAGCTAAACTGTCAAAGGTTTTTTTTGTTTTTTGTTGGAACATTATTACACCCGGAAGCGGGTATATTAAGTTGGAAGGAACTTAAAGTATATATATAAATGATCAGTATGTTGAGCTGAGTCGATTTAGCCACGTCCGTCTATCTGTCCGTCTGCCTGTATATATATAAAATAGTCCCTCAGTTTTTAAGATATCGTTTTGAAATTTTGCAAAYATCATTTTCTCTTCAAGAAGCTGCTCATTTGTCGGAACTGCCGATATCGGACCGCTATAACATATAGCTTTCATACACACTGAACGATCGGAATCAAGTTCTTGTATGGAAAATTTGCACATTTCACAATGTATTTCCACAATAGTTGGCACAGGTTATTTTCTAAAACAAAAATATAATCTCCGAAGAAATTGTTCAAATCGGTTAACTATAACATATAGCTGCCATACGAACTGAACGATCGGAATCAAGTTCTTGCATGGAAAACTTTCACATTTGGTAAGATATATTCACAGAATTTTACATGGATTACTGCTTAAGGTAATAGTATAATCTCCGAAAAAAATTTTCAGATCGGATTACTATAGCATATAGCAAATGGACCTGTGTAGGGTATTTAGCTTGGTGCAACTGAAGTTAACGTTTTTTCTAATTATTTTTTGTAAATATGGATATATTTAAGCTACTTGAACTTGCCACCACAGAAAAATGCAAGTCTTTTGCCGTACTTATGAACATTGTAAATATATGTAACCGACTTGAGAGGCGCTCTAAAGTTCAAATCAATTTAATCCAGATGCAACATTATTTGTGATGGCAATAGAAGTCAAGCAACTTTGGTATAAAGTAAGACACGATAAAATTTGTACAAACCCAATACTTACCCACATACAAATATATCTACAAATACTGTCCATTATTTTAGCAATCCAGCAACAAAAACTTGATTTCACTTCTACATTTTCCTCGTGTTAGTCTTTTGAACTACACGTACATTCAATCACATACACATATGCAATCAATCGACACATTCATTGCATGCAGAAGAAATTCAACCWTTCTGCTGATCTATTTCTTGCCAGACCAAAGGATGCTTATGAAATGCTTCAGATACCAGAAACACGTACAAATATTCAATAGAGTCCTTGATAATAGCAGCCACCCACATGCTGACGCCTCAACTTCSTATCGCACAGTTTCATTCACTTCAAATCGCTTCAGTCATTTAGTCATTCAACCATTGACAGATAACACGCCTCCACTTGCACTCTACCAACGCACAAAGTCGTCTGTGTGTCAAAGGARCTGCTCACTTTTGGAAGGTATTCGTGCGCGCTGTCTATATAAACGTTGCCAGCAGCATCTGCYCTGAAGAATGAATGACCACTGACTGCAGCACTGACTCACAGACATTGCGGCATATGCGTGCAAATATGTGTTGTGTAACGAAGAAGTGAATGAAGCAAATGTGAAACGTTGGATCGGTTGATATGTAGGTTCATAGAGGGTGATTTTRTAGCGATATTGAAAGTGCAGCTGTCAAAGTAATATTTTTTGGTTAAGTGTTTTAAAACCGAAATGTAAACGCCGAAAACGTACGAATATAAGGATACTTTTTGGAAAATTTGAAAACTAACAGCAGCATAATTGTCAAACCAGSGAGCCAGTTGTCAAAGCAAATGTGACTTTTGACACTTATTATCTACAAAATATGGAAAATTACCCTACTTACAAAGGAGAAGGGTTCAAAAATCGGGGAAATCTATTTTTAAAAAACGTCACTTCAAGGTTTTCACTATCGATTCCTAAACAATGTTGTGTCAATCACCTGGGAGCTAAATGGTTCCAGAAGAATAGTTGAACAATCAATACAATGCTTGTTGAATCAGCCTTTCGACATCAATTTTTCATAGAAGGTTCAATTAGGTCTCACAATTGTGCACCAAAATCGTATGATTTTACTCCATCAGACTAACTTATTGGCCTCAGCAACCGAGTTGGTTCTGCTTTCCCAACTGGACAAGGAAGCAACACAAATGGGTCTGGCAGTGAACGAGGGCAAGACGAAATATCACCTGTAATCAAGTAAACAGTTGTCGCACTTGCGACTTGGAGCCCACGTCACTGTTGACCGTCATAACTTCGTCGTCGTAGATAATCTCGTCTAYCTTGGAACCAGTATTAACAGCAACAACAATTTCACCATCGAAATACAACGCAGAATAACTCTTGACAACGGGTGCTACTTCGAACTAAGTAGGCAATTGAGAAGCAAAGTCCTCTCTCGACGAACAAAAACCAAACAGTATAAGTCACTCATAATTCCCATCCTGCTATATGGTGCAGAGGCTTAGACGTTGACAACAGTTGATGAGTCGGTGTTACGAGTTTTCGAGAGAAAGGTTCAGCGGAAGATTTATAATTCTTTGCGCATTAGCAACTGCGAATACCGCAGTGGATGCAATGGTGAGCTATATGAGATATTCGACGACATTGACATAGTTCAGTGAATTAAGAGACAGCTACGCTGACTAGGCCATGTCGTCCGAATGGATGTAAACACWTCAGCTCTGCGAGACCGGGGAAGCTGAGAAAAAGGATGACCTCCACTTCGTTGAAAAGACCAGGTGGAGAAGAACCTKGAATCTTTAATTGGCGCCAAATAGTGAAAAGGAAGAACGACTGCCGCTCTSAAAAACTCAGCTAGAACAGCGTAAGCGTTGACTACGCCCATAAAGAAAAAGAAGAGTATTAATTTATTTGGTTAGGCGTCAGTTCAAGAAAAAYTCAGCTGAACTATTTAATTTTCGCACCGAAGTTGTACGAGTATAGCTGTAAAACAACACCCTGCACGTGCATGAATAAGAGTATACTATATAACATGTACCGTATGTATTTTTCTATATGCATATACCTCCCACATGATTTGCGAATACTTATAGGATCTAAGGTTTAGAACCGGATAAAGTGTTGCAAGGAAGTCATACGTACGCATTTTGTACACTTATACTATACACTYCCCACACAACCGGAACTAGTTAACCGTTAGTATGTATATGTGTGTCGATTGACCTCCGCCTTGTCTGACTGTCTGGCAGTTAATGTGCGTATAGAATTGCGGGCATTACTGTGGARTCCAAAAGCATTTTACCAGATAAATCTTAGCTAAGTGTCGCTGATAAAGGAGGAGGAGAATGCGAGTAATAAAAAATCGACGGAAGACATTTCCATATCTTTGCCGAATATGCGGCTTCTATTTCTTAGACATGCTTACACGAGTGCATAAACATTTAAACARCTTAAGTTTATTTGCAGGAAGAATCGGATTTAATTGGCAGTATAACTGTAGGTTGTAGCGGTTAATGAACAGAACTAGAAACAAAGAATTGTTTGCCAATTACTTTGATTACATTGCATCTCAGATAGTACCATGCAACAGGAGTTTTTGGTAGATGAAATTGGTCATACTGCGTTTGACAGCATATGATCCAAAGATGAAATCARTAGATATATTTGTGTTATTGGTCAAATTGCTGGAAGTAAAACCTGTAGGTTCTGGAGCAGCACGAAAAATGTATTTAACCACAAACTGTAATTATTTTCAAATTGGAAGACAATAATTTTGTAAACATTTAACCTCATATTTTCCATAATATAGACGAACTTATTGTGAAATCTATAAAAAATGTAAGATCGATGGAGTGTCAAAATATTGTTATATAGATTTCACTGGAACTCGTGAGCTAAATACTATATCAAACATGTTTTTCAATGACATGCGCAGTTTTCGTATTTTAAATCTACTACAGTGTGGACCCGAAATTCTTGCTGACGATTTCTTCTTCTTCTTTACTARCGGAGACATCGCTTACRCGRTTATAGCCGACCTAAAAACAATACCTAATGCACCCAGCTCCTTCTCCACCAGATCTCTTCAACAAAGTGGAGATCTTCCTCTGTTTACATCAGCGGGTACCGTATACTTTCAAARCTGGAGTGTTGTCCTCCATCCRAAAGACTAACCAGCTTAGCCATTGTCCCTTAATTCGCTGAACTGTATCTCGTACAGGTCATCGTCTACTCGACTGCGGTTCTCGCCGCTGGATCACAAATCTTCCGTAAAACCTTTCTCTCGAACACTCCTAACGCCGTCAAATGTTGTTATTGTGCTCCGCACCTTATAGCAAGACAGGAATGATGATGTTTTTGGGATTGCTCGTCTAGATAGAAATTTACTTCCCAATTGYTTACCCAGTCCAAGGTATCACTTGTTGGCAAAGGTGATTCTGCGTTGGATYTCAAGGCCAATAGTGTTGTTGGTGTTAATGTTGCTTCCAAGAGAGGCGAAACTATCTACAACATCAAAATTATGAGTGTCAATAGTGACGTGTAAGGCAAATTCGGAATGCGATGACTCTTCGCTTGATGACAGGACATATCTTGTTTTATCCTCAAACAAAACCAAACCCATACGCTTCGATTCCTTATYCAGTYTGGAAMACTTACATCTAGCGGTGCAGTTGTTGAGGCCAATGAWATCAATAGCATCTGTGTACGSCAGCAACCGCGCACTCTTATAGAAGACTATACTTTCTCTTCTGGTAGCTGTCGTATATTTTTGCAGTAGATTGAATAAATCACGTGATAGGAATTCTAGTTCCTTCCGAAACCACTTTTAGTATCCATCACGATCCAGACGAACCTTTTGACGCAACAATTTAGTGTTAATTCCTGTAGATATCTCCAATAAAATACTGATTATTTAAATTGTAGATATTCTATGGCGCTGACCCAAAAAAAAATCCGTCAGTATGACACTAAGTATTTCGCCGTGGCAACGGGTTCACTTAAATCTTTTTAAAATAATATCTTGCTTTTCAAAAAATTTGAGATTTCAATTTAATGCAATGTGAATAAATCTTCCTTACATCATCTTTGGCACCTCTTTGGACCATTCGTATAAGCATTAAGTGCTCTCGTTCTACCGCACTTGTTGACCTATGTAATTTATAGCCCGCAGTTATACGTTATATTTCTCAACCTTTTGCCTTCAAATACTTTGCATTATTGGAAAATCAATCGAAGCATTTAAAGCTGAAACTCATACGAAAACATTTTTGTATTTCTTATATTTTTCTGCAAATYTTCCAAATTTCTTAACATTCAATAATTTGTCTTAATCCACCACACAAATAAATTATGAAGTAAGTGAAATGTAAATTTTGCTTAAATCCACGACATGAGTTCCCTGCTRGCAAGTTCACCGAATATTCGCCGAYGAGTGGATGAGCTAAACYCCTCACTGACATAACCGTAAAAAGTAGAAAACTTCCAATTTTGTGTTTGTTTTTCGCTAACCCCACCGCAAGTTAAGCGAATTTCTACTCCCGCTATTATACTGTTATTTGCCKTCTATTTCGTGCTTCATCAAATGCAAGCTGTTGCAAACTAAATTCGGCAATCAAGTCACGTTCGTCGGACGCGCCTATTTCGAGTTCATGCCATGGCTGCTGGTAATCTATTGGCTGCAGACAACGCTTAGTTAGTCTACCTTGAGTCTTTCAGCGGCTTAACACGCAAGGAAAGTATTGGTATTAAAGCGCTTAAGCCAGTAAAAAGGCGTTAGTTGAGGCAAAGTGAAGTGCCTCGAGAATTTTCGTCGAGAGAAAACATAAGCTTCGAAGGAAAGGGATTGAGGGTTTGAAAAATTTTACGTGAGTCGTTGAAAATTGAATGTTGTGTGTGAAGGAAAACTWAAATTTTATTTGARCAAATAATATTTAATATTAAAGAGGTTAATYACTGCTGCATATTCTTGAAGTATTAATGCGCTATTATACAAAAAATGCAGGTCTAATATACAGCTCCTTGCGATAGTTATTAGCAGAACCAGATCATGTTATCATAGATCTTAGACTCCTACCACTCTTCTAGTACCGTTTGTAACTGTTATCTCAATAGAGTTAAGACTGTAATACCAAAAATCATATTTYCGATCTCATTACTATTCACGTCATTTCACTTACGCTAGAAACTGAGCGCCTTTTATGAATCGGGAAAGAAAAAAATTATAGGCCTCACACATATATGACGGTTCTAGAATTAAATCCATATGACTTTAGTTAACCCTAGTATACAAAAGGCGAATATATAAAATTGAAAACAGTCGGATCTTTGGATTGTGAATTTTATCATTAAGAGTGAAGCAACTTTTATTATTGTGAAAAAAATGGATAAAAAGGAATTCCACATKYTGCTTATATACTGCATTTTGACGGRAAAAATACAGTTAAAGCATTTGGTGACGAGTTTCCGAATACCGTCCAAGGAAAATCAACCTTTAAGGATTGGTATGTTGAGTTTAGACGTGGTGAAAAGAGCGACGAAGACGGTAAACGCAGTGGATGCCCGAAAATTTTTGCTACTGATGGAAACATTAAAAAGTCCAAAAACTAATTTTAGGTGACCGTAAAGTGAATTGAAATTGAATTGAACGCGTACATTTTTCATTCCCGCATATTTGGGTACGAAAAAGCTCTGCGCAAAGAGGATGCTGCGTGATCTCACTTTTGAAAACAAGGCCGAACTAATGATTCGGAACAATATTTGGAGATGTTCAAGCGTAATAAAGCGGATTTTTTTGCGTTCAGATGTGGCAACAAAAGAAACATGGCTCCATCAGTCCAATCGACAGTCCGAGTGGACTGCAAATCATGAACCCGCTCCAAAGCGTTGAGGTATGAAACGCATGGAATAATTTTTATTAACTGCCTTGAAAAGAGAAGAAGTATCTACAGCGACTATTGCATAGCTCATTCCCTAAACAATTGGGTCTAAGTAACCGGACCCAGATATTTATCTGGCCAACGATTGTCAACTCAACACCAGTCCTCGAAATTACTTCCGGAATATTTTGTGCCGCTATAATAACACATACACAGACAAGTTTCATAAAGATATCTCAATTTTTACTCAAGTTACAGCTCGCACGGACGGGTAGACAGACATCCGGATTTCAACTCTCCTCGTCACCCTGATCACATTGGTATATATAACCATATATCTGACGATATATATCGTTATTAGCAACTTTATTGCGAGAGTATAAAAATGATGCCCTCTGAACTACATGAAAATATCTGAGAGATTTACCGATATTTTCGKAGAAATATTAAGTTAGATTAGGTCAGGCACTGAGTTCTTCGTGTTCGATATCASGGACCTTGAAAAGTTATAGTGCGATCACGACAATTTTTCCACAAGGGATACCTCAGCGTATTTGTGTAAAGTTTTATTCCGCTATCATCATTGGTTCCTATTGTATATATTATACAGAGAAGGCATCAGATGGAATCAAAATAGCGTTATACTGGAAGAAGGCGTGGTTGTGAACATATTTCGTACATGTCATCGGGGTGTTAAGAAAATATTATATACCGAATTTCATTGAAATCGGTCGAGTAGTTCCTGAGATATGGTCTTTGGTCCATAAGTGGGCGACGCCACGCCCATTTTCAATTAAAAAAAAACCTGGATGCAGCTTCCTTCTGCCATTTCTTCCGTAAAATTTAGT
>NW_017536108.1:209626-226279 GCF_001853355.1 Bactrocera latifrons | reverse complement strand
AACCTTCTTATGAAGCCAAGAAATACGTGTACCAAGTTTCATCATGATATCTCAATTTTTACTCAAGTTACAGCTTGCACGGACGGACGGACGGACAGACAGACTCACCCTGAAAGTCGTTTCCGTGGCTACGATAAGTTTCTCATTGGACAAGTGACTTTTTCATGGCTGGAAATAAAAGAATGCATGGGAGTTACGACCAATTTGGCAGTGAAAATGGCAGAAATATGAACCGAAGGATTGTCTTAGTAGAAGAATACATTTTTCTTTGCCAAATGGAGATCATTTTTTATCAAATTCTAAGAAGGCACCAAACTGCTGTTTCGACTTTGCTTGGTTCTCGGTGAGATCTTGTGTTATCCGAAAGACCGTTTTTTGAATTTAAGCRTCGCGCACAAGCCCTTGAGGAATATTGTGTATTTTGCTAAAAATAAACTGACCACCRATTACGACTCTTTCGAGTCTTAATGTCTTCCTAATTTTAGCAACTCCAACTTATCACACTCTTTCCTTCCCTACTACCCCTATGCGCACAGATATTACATATAGTCACCTGAAATGCAATATAACGTATCATCAGAAAACWCGAAAACTCAGGTGACGATACACAGTATCTCCCTTAACTGAGGTTGGAGCGTAGAGCGTAGATATTACACCCACTTAAAATGTCCCACTTGTCCTGATTTTGATAAATTATAGCACTCAACACAAAATTCCGGCATTACACAAAAATCGCACAAATCAGACAAACACAGAGGCGAGTGTATAAGAATGCGATGTCTGCCTTCAGAATAAATTTTGTGCGAATTGCCGCAACCGCAGTCGTCAGTTAACTGTCTGCGCTAAAGCCCAGGAAGCACAATCGATTTGTAGACGCCTACTTTTAGCCAAACGCTGTCAATCCGCTATGTTTGTTTACCACGACCATTTGGAATTGGACGCTTGGCACAATTGTTCTTTCGCTTTGCTTTTGTTTCTAACTTCCTGCACAACTTTCTGTCGCATTTGCATTTGTATTGCGAATTGTGGCTCCACACACCCCAGTTTCACTTAACTTACTTCGAATCATTGTTGTTATAAAAAATTTTKCATTTTTATTATTAATTGCAGGAGTCACACAACGTCTCTCCATCATTACCAACGTATATAATATTCTTTGGAAGACCCATTCAATCTATTTACGGCGCTCATCATCCACGTTTGGCAAGCACCGTAATTTTTCTCCTTGCTTTCTYCAATGTTGTTGCATCCTGTTGGCTTCACGTTAACCTCAACATAACTCACTTTCACTCCCTCTTCCTTTCTCTCTCCTTTCCTCATTTAAAGCTGTACATTTTGTGTGGTCATGTAGCTGTCTTTCACAGCTTTTTCGTTTCTCTTTAATGCGATATAAATTTCTCATCCGTTGTGGTTTTTTAATTGACATGACAACTTTAAGTCCTGACAAGCTTACGCACAYACAGGCATACCTTACATACGCGGTCACAAGCAGTCGTCACTGCTCACAGAGGCTTGTCAGTCAACATGACTACCTAAGCTCCGGCCGGCACCGCACAGCCGAACCGCAACGTTGTCCCGTGGGTTTGTCTCTGCTTCYGCTTATACGAGTAGCCCCATACTTCCACCACTCCCCCTGTCYCTCTCGAGGTCATCTCCGAAWCGCTTCCGTTAGTCTGCTTCGGCGTTTGTGGGAAAGCGTGTCAGTGGGGCCCTTAAGTATGCCACAGCACTCGTAAAATTAATGATCAACTGCAGACAAATTAAAAGTCGGTGAGACAGACAACACGCCGTGCCTCGTACACGAGCATAAAGCGAAGCACATTTATGCGGTTGACTCGCATGTAGTTGCCGRCCTATCGGCCAGCTAATCTAAATGGAAATATGCGAAGTGTGTAAAATATTTCAGGGCAAACTAAACTCATTAGAACTGAATAAAGCAAAAAATTAATTTAYCCTCAAAGGAAGGTGCTATGGTGTAACGGTTATTTAATTAAAAAGTTATTTCTGTAACGGGCAATGGCAACTAAATAACTTTAGTTTAAAAAACAGGGCTTGAATGCAAAACGGGATCTCGAGAAATTTTTACGTGGTATTTTTGACCTCAMCTTGGCCGAAGCGGAGAGAGAACAAAAACCGAAATTTCGAAATTAATTTAAAAATAGAAATATCTGCTTAAATTCAGAGGCCAATTAAGGTGAAAGTCTATATGGATGACCAAGATAAATTAATTTCTCTAAACCCTTGCAAATCTTACGATAGACCTGTTAATGGAATTGAATTGAGGCCCTCAATTTTGCATTGAAATGATAAAATTTTCTAAATTTATGCTTTCAGAAACTGTGAATGTGTGTGATGTTAGCTTTAGTTGAACTAAAATATTTCTTCCTAAAGAGAATCTAGGAAGTGGATTTCGAAAGTAATCTGATTTTGATAAGTTTATTACGATCCTTTAGGTAGAACGCCGATGCTTTGTAATACCAAAAATTCCTAGTATTGATAAAAAAAAACAAAACTATTGTATATATTGAGCTTTGAATCTTACCGAAATTTGTTGTGAGGGCTGATAGAAAATTCATTGGTTGGAGGGTTGATAAATCCAGCAAGCGTCTTTATGGTTGGTCTTGATACTCGCTGACATTTAGCATTTCTTATCCGAGAAATCTCATAGTGAGGCTAGGTCTTGCTAATTGGAGCAATGTAAGATGCAAACGAAACCAAGCTAACTAAAAATTCTACTTTCTCTTTAACCAGCATTACCAACAGTTTTCTAGATTAAATAGTCTGTTTTTTTTTTGGATTTTTTTAAAAATGTTGCATTTTTTATTTGACCACGCACGTCTTATATGCATTTGGAATTATTTTGGGACACCGATCATTGCGAATATCAATTTTTAAATATATTGAACATACATACATATATATGTACCAATAATAATAAAAATGCATGGGTAAAGACAAGTCAAAAAATTACAAACATACAAACATACAAACATACACACATACACATATATTTAGTTATTTAAGATAATTTTCTAAAATGTAATAGTATATGTTCAAGATATGTTCAAGATATATAGATATAATTAGTAAGGACACAAACCAATACCAGTCAGCTGATTGCTGAATGCGAATGATCAATACAATTGTGTCCTCCTTTTAGCCTTGTATTCGTAGACTCTCTCACTCTAGATTAGTGAATGTAAATGTAAATCTAAAATATGTAAACTACAGACATACATATGTATGCACATATGTAACAAGTGGCGTGATGTTAGAAACAAATGTATATTTAAGGATGTATTCAATAAAGAAGCGGCTTTTTTTCGTGATACAGTGGTGTACCATCCATACGAGCGTTTCAATTGGCGGAATTTTAGGACAATTCTTGTACATCTTTTGCCTAAGGAAAATGCCAAATAAAAATTTGAAATGAAAATATTCTCACTCAAATAAAGATCTCTACTTTTTGGGAAGATTAGGATTTGGCTCAATTAAAAAACCTTTGCAATTTTTCGGCAATTGTGTTGGTTTATATTTAACTGAACCTCCCCTTCCTTCTTATATAATTCAGCATTATCTTCCAAAATGTGGGCGATATCTTCAGCTTCGTTCTCATCTCAACGATCTAATCTGGACTTGCCCACAATTATCTAAAATGTAAGCCTGACGGAAGAGAGAGGTGACAAGGTACCTATTCAGTGGGGTTTTCCTCAGTTTTTGAAGGTTTATGAAGTTCTTCAAGTGATTCTTCTTCAAGTTCATTTTTTTTTTTGTCTTCCTCTATTACTTCTGCTGTTTTTTCCTCGGCAGAAGTTAGATATGAATGACATGAAAGATAAATAAAAGATTGGAACTTTTGTTCAATCATGGCATCGCGCCAAGCCAAGTTGCTAATGGGGGGCTACAACCTCCCTAAGAACAATTTCAGACTTCATATCACATTCTACACTGACCACTGCAAGCTGAAGAGACTCTTATACAACATGGGTCTAGTTTCTTGCGTAAATGGCCGAAATACCAGAACACCTCCTAATTGGTTACATTGCAGTCTACCGGTTATAGGCGCTTGAATCCTTGTTTTCAAATAGGGATCACATCGCTTCGCTAGTACTCAGCGGTATATTGGACTTAGTAATATGCTGGGGCTAGGTGAGCCTTTGTGATTTAGAAGAGGACACAATATCGAATTTAATCTAGCTATCTTCTTATTATAAAAAAGTAAACAGACAACACAGTTATACTAAAAAAAACGTTTGACACAGCGTATGAGTAGCCGTAATGTAAGGTATATAACTTCAAATGAATGAATATTGCATTTTCTCAGTTTTTATAAAAAAGAAAATATGTGAAAATATAGAATCCAAAATATTCTTTCAAAAAAAAAAATAATAATCCGGTACGTAGTAAGGTACTTAGCCTATCAGAAATTGGTTTGCATATTAAAAACTTAAGAGCATAGTGTCGCTTAAAGTTTACAATAGATTTGAAAAAAAAATTTGGCACGCAAATGTCAAAAACGGATTCATGACTTATTCAAAAAGAAGTGTTATCACTTTCAAATAACTTTTCTTAAAATTTTTTCTCGTTACAGCAATAAATGAAGCGTCGCAAACAAATAAAGTGTACAAAAGCAGGAAAACAAAAGTCAGCAACAGCAAACAGAACAATAACTAGCTACGTGTGGAAAATGGCTAAAAATTCATAAATTTCTTCGCCGAAGATCGACAGYAACCTGCGAATTTGCTGGGTAAACTTTGTAGTATTCCGGAAAGTATTACCGGCAMAGCGAAAGGACGTGTGAGTAGCACGAAGCAGACGAAGCGAGCGGAAGACGAGCACGCAACTTTACATAAATCGCAAATAAATCCTTTCAACAACCGACAAGCACTCACACACAGATAACTMACACACAAACGCATTACTTTGGTTGAGCAAAGAAAACTTTAAGAGCAACAATAGCAAGAACAACACACAGCTAGCAAATRCAAATTGCCGTAACGCCGTAAACAACAACAATCAAAACGAAAAGCAATAATAATCTTAAACAAACATAAATATTTGAGGTAACTACAAGCAACACCAACAATAACAMCATTAACAAATAGCACGTACATACATATAACCACAAATGAGTACAAGAACAAAAGTGAAGTTTCACAACACCAAGTAATCAAATCAATCAGCAAAGCCAACCAGCCTGCCTGAGAGWGCAGCGGAGRTATTTTGATTTCGCACTCAAATCACACAAATCGCACAAATCAGAAATCAGATTTAATTTTTACACTTCAGCTACAGCAGAAAACACAAACCAATAAGTTGGTTGAGTCGAAGGCGAACRTTGCTGGGAGCTGGTTTGATTCCAATTATTATTAAATTATTTATTTATATGCGTCAAAGCAGCAAAATCAAAAGCAAGCAYAAAAACAAAAGCAAAAAACAGCAAAAGCATAGAGAAACCGGCAAGGGGTGCTCAGCAATTCGTTACAAGGTATTCGCCGCTTTAGCCGCCCGGCCAACCATACATATGCCGAGTATAATGTGGAGTACAATATCGCCGACAAATTCTAAGAAATTACTTATTGGCAGCACCCGAAGCGTCGACTATGTCGGAAACAATAACAATCAGCAGCAGCAGCAATTACAGCAACATCATCACCAATATCATCGGCAGCAACGGCAGCAACCGCAAATACATAACGCAAGGAAGGCAGCAGCAACAACAACACCAAATCATACTGACACGGCAACTGTCAGAGCAGCAGCAGCAGCAGCAACAACAAGAGGAAGAGAAACCACAGCAACAACAGCAACGCCCACAATCACAGACACAGCCACAGCAACAAGCACAGCAGCGAATACACCGAATCGTGCAGCAACAACAACACCAACAACCGCCAGCAATAAAACACAATCGACGAAAATCTCAATCGCAATGGAAATTCACATACAAAATAAGTGCATCTCAGCATAGCGCATCACTCTGGAGGGTGGCGCGGAGCCCCCATGGCTGCAGGGCCCCCTTAAAGCGGCATTTTTGGGGGCCTCTGGCGTCGGCAAAACCAGCATATTACAGGTRAGTGCGAAACGCTGTAATTTGTTGCATATTAAGCATGTTGTATATTGTACTRTACCAAAAGTTGATCATACGCCGTGGCATCTAAAAATCCCTGTACAACTTTCATGCCTTACACGTTTCTAAAAGTTTCCAGTACGCCAATCTTGAGCCAAATGTTTACTATCAACAATTAATTTGATTACAATTGCATAGAAATGTTTTGCTCTTATGATATTTATCTAGGCCATGAATATTACGCATACGCACTGTACATCCACATGACAGAAAATATTTGAGGCTAATTTTAATTAGTGAGATGCTTATGCTCAGACAATTTTTAGCTCGGCGCTTGGCACAACATGCAARTTCAAATATTTAAGCTGACAGGAAGCGCGAGAGACACAGACAAACACAAGCAGCAACGACAACAACAAAAACAAAAGTTAATAAGAATTACCTAACTTTTTTCAAAATCAAACAATGGAACATAGGAACATTTGAAAGAAATAGAGAAGTTAAAAAGTGCAAAAAACGTGGCAACCTCGAAAAAACTTTAGGAAATCGTAAAAAGTGTTTTCCTGCCCTAAGTTATTGAATTGACTCCGAAAACGGCTATGAAAATCGCCACGTCACCGTGTACAGCAGAACTTTCAGTAAAGCAGTGCGCGAAATGAATATGAACTTTTGCTGTAAACAGCACGTAAACGTAACTTGAGTTTTTGCTGAAAAAAGCACGACAATAGAAAACGAATTTGCGAGTAAGAAAGCAAAGAAATAACCATAAATTAAACGTGTTTTGGCAAATAAAGAAAAAATCAGGAGAGAACAAGAAAACCAATTTCAGCCCGAATACAAAAGGATGCTGCTCTTGACAGCTAAAATAAGACAGAAATAGAAAAGAAACTGATTATGAATAAGCGGAAAGGGCTTGGCAAGTGTGAGAATAAACAAAAAAAAAAAACAAAATGAAGAAACAGAAAAAACATGCTGTTATTTGATGGCGGAAGCGGAAGTACAATAACTACGTATGCCCATTACGAAAGTGTGTCAAATCTTTGTGTTTAGTGGACAAATTTTCGTTTGTTTATGGAGTCAATATGTCTTAAAACAACAAAAATAATTTACTAGAATGTAATTGAAACATTTCTCAAATAAATATTGGGTATTCGCAAAAGTCTTTTCATATTTCTAATCAAACTTCCAACTTATTTTTTTATATTTATAGTAATAACTAAATAAGCATACAGTATATGTACCATTTTGGTGAACCACTTTTTGGCGCTAGAGATGTTTTTCTATTCGTGTAAAACTTTCATCAGTGTAAATCGAAATTTCGAAAATTCCAGATCGGAAAATATAGCAARTTCTTCATTATTTTTACTTCTCTTTTAAAGTATGGTAAATTTTAAAGTAGAAGTTCATCAAAATTCTACCAAAAACGAAACGAAAGATACGAAACCAGAGTCCGTGACATTTATTTAGAAATTTTCACTAAAAACTTTCAAAATTAAAGCCACCATATGAGCATTAAACTTAAAAAACAAAATAATTTTTAGCTGGGTTGCCACCCATTYAAAAATGCTGTAATAAGCAAACTCATAATAATTAAGAATTAATAATGCATGATAGTGGACCTAAAACCATTTAAGGAAACTTACAAAAGTACTTAAAACCACAAACATTTTGAGAAGTGCCAAAAGAGGTTTAAAATTTTTATTTTAATGAATTTGTAAAATCAACGATACACAACAAACGAAAGAAGTTTCAGAAAACTTACARCGGAAACTATTTTTAGCATTGGGATGGCATTGGTTCGCAGAAAGTTGTGAGAACTGATTATCTATACAGAATTTAGTCCACACAACCTATTGAGGTACACAAAGGCATCGTCATTGAAGCATACACGAGCGCCAGCAGAAGTCGGCGAGCGCAATCGTCGTACCACACGAGCGTCAACACACGCCACAGTCGTAGCACAGAACAAAAAATTGCCTAGCGCCCAAGAGCGGGGAACGGTATTACACTAACGGGCCACACTGCACCGTTACCCTGCCACAGCACTTTCCAAGGGTGACRACATTACAACGCGGKAGACAATATTTAAACACAACTTGTAACTACAAGCAAAATTATTATATCGTCTTCTTTACTGGTGGCGCTTAAGCGCTTATAACTGAGTTAACAACAGCGCGCCACTCGTTTCTTCTTTCCGCAATTTAGCGTTAATTGGAGATTTCAAGCGAAGCCAGGKYTTTCTCCACCTGATCTTTCCAACAGAGTGGAGCTCATCCTCATCCTCTGCTTTCCCCGTTGAGTACTGTGTGAGGCTTATCAATTACCCTACCTCCTCGCAAATGCATCTCGCTTCCCTCTTCAACTCTCAGTATCAATCCCATCCAACACGTGTTGTGGTCGATCGTAACGTTGCGACATAGGCAGGGTAGGGTAGGTTTTCTCTCCGCTGCAACACGGAACTCCTCATCGTACCAGCTGTTCTTATTCATTTTCCGAAAACTAATGGTTTCGGTTGCAGCTGTAAGTAAGGAGCTTGAAATGTCGTCCCACAAACCCCGTATACCCAGTTGTTGACAAGTACTCTCAGAGAGCAAGAGTGAAAGTCGAGTAGAAAWTCGTTGGGCTATCTCTTGTGATTGCAGCTTCTGGACGTCGAATCTTTTTTATGTTTGTTGACGTGCATTTTTTGTTAGTGCATTTTTACTGGTTTTTTGTGGKTGCGKATCTTGATTGCAACAACATAGTGGYCCGAGTCGATGTTAGGACCTCGGAGCGCACACACATCTGAAACACTGGAGACGTGCCTTTCGTCCGTCACAACATGATCGATCTGGTTGGTGGCTTTTCGATCCGGAGACAGCCAGGTAGCTTCATGTATTTTTTTACGCTGGTACAATAGATAACCATACTTCGGGCCCCGGCGAAGTCGATCAGCCTCAATCCATTTGGGGATGTTTCGTCGTGGAGCCTGAATTTACCGTAGTGCCAAAGATACCTTCTTTGCCCAGCCTGGCGTTAAAGTCGCCAAGCACGATTTTGACATCGTGGCAGGGGCAGCTCTCATAAGTGCGCTCCAAGCACTCATAAAAGACAAAGGTCGGAGCTGCTTGAGCCATATGTAAAATTATTATATAAAGCTAAATAAATTATGATTCGTAGAGAGCCACTGTTTAGAAAGCAGGGACAGCAAAAAAATTCGTTACAAAGTCTTTCTGAATTAAGAAATTTGTTTTTCTTCCTTTTTGCATGAGTTTGAAGCAAATATTTTTGAAAAGTGCTGTCAGATGTTTAACCTTTTTATACTCTCGCAACAAAGTTGCTAAAGAGAGTATTATAGTTTTGTTCACATAACGGTTGTTTGTAAGTCCTAAAACTAAAAGAGTCAGATATATTGTTATTGGTATATATAGTGATCAGGGTGACGAGTAGAGTTGAAATCCGAATGTCTGTCTGTCCGTCCGTCCGTCCGTGCAAGCTGTAACTTGAGTAAAAATTGAGATATCATAATGAAACTTGGTACACGTATTTCTTGGCTTCATAAGAAGGTTAAGTTCGAAGATGGCGAAAACCGAAAACCTATAAAGTGTCATAACTAAGCCATACATATCTCGGAAACTAATATAGCTATGTAAACCAAACTCTATACAGTCGTTTCCTTCAGGCATTTCCATACACAGTTCAAAAACGGAAGAAATCGGATAATAACCACGCCCACCTCCCATACAAAGGTTATGTTGAAGATCACTAAAAGTGCGTTAACCGACTAACAAAAAACGTCAGAAACACTAAATTTTACGGAAGAAATGGCTGAAGGAAGTTGCACGCAGGCTTTTTTTTAAATTGAAAATGGGCGTGGCGGCGCCCACTTATGGACCAAAAACCATATCTCAGGAAGTACTCGACCGATTTCAATGAAATTCGGTATATAATATTTTCTTAACACCCTGATGACATGTACCAAATGTGGGTGAAATCGGTTCACAACCACGCCTGAAATCTCGATTATCACTTTATCATGCGAGAGTATAAAATGTTCGGTGACACCCGAACTTAGCCCTTCCTTACTTGTTTTTAATAAATTTATAAACTAAACAAACTATCTCAATATATAAATGTACTAAAGAAGTTTCCGAAGGCTTACTGTTAAAATTTTATTTTCTTTCGAAATATATTGCAAGTGTTGCCACTCAGCTTTCGCAAGCCAATCAAAATATACCTAAATTTATGTAAATAAATTAYATCAAATTACCTACCACATATTTTGTGTACACACTATAAAATTTTTAGCGGAATTTCCTTTTTTCCTGAAAAAAACAAACTTCAAGCAAAATCAATACCGTTATGTGCCTGAAAAAATCCGAAAACTTTGACGAAGCAGCTGAGAAATGCATGTCAACTAAAAAAGTTTCATTTTARTGCAGTAATCAAATAGTTTTACTCCTTTTTCAGTTCGTTGTACGCGCGAATTTTATGGCACACGCATATCCCTGARCGACCAACTGAATAGTGCAGCAAATAAAAACGAGTTTCTAAAAAAACAATTTTAACTACTTTGCAAATAAACTTAGTTCAGAAGTGTTGTTCGAAACGGTTGTTGCATTACCTTTTCGCTTCTCCGACTTATCAGCTGCCTACTTTACACCTACTGAAGTGACAAACTTTAACAACAACAATAACAGCAACGTATGACAATTTCCTGTCTTTCACTTTTTGTTGCACAAGAATTTCCCGTTGTCGCATAGCGGTAACAGGCATCGATATTTGCAATGGAAGTTGATTGCACGAAATAAAACTTGAGTTGCACAAAARTTTTCAATTGAAATTGATGATTTTAAAAATTGTTTTATTTGGGAGCAGTTGACTTCATATTTTGACATATGGAGAGTGCTGCAAAGATAGATTATATAATCATTATTGTGTAATAAAAATTTCTCCCTCCTTCGGTAATCTAGCCCTTTACTTGATGTTAAAAATTGTAGCACAATCACATCATACCATCAAAACAGAAAGTATGGTTCACTATACCAACCAATTAAATTTATACCAATTATTTGTTCGTTTCGCCAGTACTATAGTTCTGGCACATCGTTCCATACTTYATTATGAAAACGTATGCTAGTTTACAACCAGTACCTGCTGTTTAAAATGAAATTAAATAGTTTGTTTAAAAATTATTGGTTCACTACTACAACTTATGGACTGATATTCGGACTACAGTGAATTATAAAGTGAGTTATTATTTTTGTTTTATTTTAAAATTGCACATGTTCGATATAATTACCTTCTATTTCGGGACGAAGGAACAATCACAGTTATTAATCATCGAAAATTAGTTTATTGTTTTTCATAATATTCTCCATTAAGATTTACACAATTTTACAATTTTCGAAGTATTTTTGTCACTCTGATTAAAATATTTCCAAAACATGCATTCTGAACGTATCAACCGCCTCTATAGGGGTCGAAAATTTTCTTAGTATATTTTTTACATACGAGAATAAAAAACTCCTTCAGTGCCAAGTCAGGACTATACGGTGGATGACCCATCAAACTGATGTTATGATGTGTGAAGACCGCACTGTCGTGTTGGAAAATGGTGTATTTTCGGCGTTTTTTCTTATGCTTTCTTGAAACACAACTGGTAGTTCTATACCACTCAGATTGTAACCTTCTGCGTTGATCTAGTGTTATGGTTGCGACAGGTTCAGGTTTTCCAAAAATTCAATTAAATACATTGGTCCACTATTGCTGAGTTAATAAAAAAAAATAGTCGTGCTAAAATTGTTCGCARATTAATTCCATTTTTGGCAGATATGAATAYTYTAAGTTACTGTAAACAACAGAATTGCGCTCATAAGTAAAAACGTTCTAAGCATGTACAGCATTTAAAACGTCAAAACGTCTTTACGATAAAGTTGTGAGTWGTCATATTGCAACACTGGRGTTGYCAAATCACGAAAAATAAAAGACAACCTACTTACTAAATAAATAATTGATGATGATAAAAAGATGACTGAGAAAAATGTTTATACGATATCATAGTTTTGGAGAAACTTTAACCAGATTTTGTATTGGTAGAAAACTGGTTTAAACAAATCTGACAATTGGAATCTCGTAGAACAAAGAAAAATATGAAGTACTGCTAACTTGTTTGCAACAATAGTACTTAGCTGASTATTTACGTTGAAGATGTATACCAGTTGTCTCTGCCATCTAGTGGTGGATCAAACAAGCAACTGACTTAAATCAAAAAGCATAAAATAGCAGGAGGTTATACCAGTAATACATTGTTGTTTGCAGGCAACTGAATAACTTTTTCTTGCTTACTCACATAAACTCACATAACCACAGCGAGCAAAAATGTGGCGGATCGAAAGGGGGTAACTATGTGAGGTAGTTTGCGACTAGTTAATTTCACTGCAGACTATTGGTATTGTGCTACAGTTTCTCAATTAACGATGCAATTACTTACTCAAATTACCAATGAAGCGAGCTATAGTTCAGRGTGATGAATCATTTACACACATGTATTCCTATAAACTCGCAAACACAMATGACTTTTGTTGGTTGAAACGCATTTATTGCTCATTTGGTCGAAAGAGTTACGCATTTACTCTTGATAACTTACTTTCCAGCGTGTGTATGTGCACCAATTTGCATATTATATATACTACCGTTAATGGCATCATCTGCCTTTCGCTGCGGCAACACAATAAAAACAATTGTTATTTCCAATTCGCTTTCACTTAATTTATGTAAAATTTTAACTACGATCTTCACCAGTGCTGTTAGTCTATTCGATTATGCGTTGTTTTTGTTTTTGCTACTRGTTCSCTGYTGTCTTTACCATCAATTTTGTATTRTGTGCTTTATATTTTGCATCTTAAWTCGCATAAATCTACGATGAGCCGCAGCGAGCGAGGAGAAATACTGCGCTGTTATATACATACATAAGCATACCATTGCATATAGATATGAATATCCATGTGTGTGTGTCTGCGCATGCACAGCCTTGCATTACTCCCTAGAGCACGTGTCGCCGCTTATCGTCGCTTTTAATCAGCATTCATGTTCGTGGAAAATACGAGGCCGAAGACACTTTTTTCGCTTTTAATCAACATATGTACGCAGTGGAGTTTATTAAGAGAGTTTGTGTGGCAATTAATTCGCATTAATATTCGGTGGCATGTGTTGCTTTAAAGCTTTACAATGTCATGTGGCAGATGGCTATAATTGAGGCATGAATACGAACTGATTMATTATATTTGTATCGCGAGGTGGTTTTTTGAAATATTGCGTATGGCAAAAAAAAAAAAATTCCCAAACCGGAAGTAGTAAGAACTAACTTATATAGCTGCTTCTGTATTAGTTTTAGGAATAACTAAGATGATAGCTGATCTTCCTCGCAATGTCTTTAATAGGTTACATGGGTTMACGGGTTTCAAAAAATCGATTTTTTTTATTGTCTTACGAAATTCTACAACACCTTTAGGATATTGTCCTAAGATTCGTTCATAAATACGGGCTTGAAAACTTGTGCGCTCGAGASTAGCTAGGCAAAGTGACCCATCTCCAAAATGCAGTGAAGATTGTACTCATATCTGATAAGCAGCTTTCGCAAAGAAAACTTCCAGAGCTTAGGCCTTTGGCTGCGTTCACAGAGCTCAGTTCTARCTAAACTTCGTATATTTTATATTGTGATGCCAACATGAGGTTTATGTAAACAACCCATAATGCCACATAAATTAAATTTCATCRAGATATTCAGTGGTATACCGGTTTTATCCCTCTCCAAATGGCATAATCCGAAACTTTTTAGTTGTGGCTTTTCCAGCTGATTGAACATCGGAAGCTAGGTAAAAGTCAAACTATTGGTCAGTCAGTACAATCACTACATTACTTAAGTGTTTGTCTGATAGCAACTTTTCATATTTCTCTAATCATAGATCGAACCATTTTGAATTTTCATTCCAGTTGTATCAAAATTTAGTCTACGATAGATTTTCTAAAACTAAAACCACACTGTATAATGGRCTTAAGTCTTTMACACAATAATGTGGAAACTTATATCCAAACTCTCTTTTTGGTCGCAGTATATTGCTGGTACAGGTTCTTCTCCATATCTCGCAGCACTGCTTCCGCCCTCCACTAAAATTCTGTATGCCCATTACCTGGTTTCCATTCCTTTCCAGCTGATCTCGGGCGTAGAACCATTATTTTGTCTGCCTTAAATTCTGCTTACCAGCATCTCAAACTCACGTGTTTCTGCTTCTCTCTTCCTTTAATTGAAAATACGTTTCTCTTCGCTTCTTTTACCCCTTACTTATTGTAATTTGGTACAGGGGATATCAGTAACAAGTTGCACCTGTGAGCTAAAAATTTTTAAAAAGTGGGTGTGTCCCTCTAATGGATCTAATGTAAACCTCTCTTAGCCAACCAATGCTATAATAGCCAAATTCACACAGCGCCAATATTTTAGGAAGTCCTACCGACAGTGTAAAAATAAATAAAATCGGATGATAACCCCGCCCACATCCCATATAACGGTACAGTTTAAACTACTAAATTTTACCCGCGATATGGTATGACAGGGCTTTTTATTATATTTGGATAAAACTTTGCACGAATAGTGTATTTGAGGTGTGCCACCTTATGACTGAAAATTGCGTAAATCGAACCAAAACTGTTAAAGGCCCTAGGCACTGAATGTGTGGACCCATTGATAGTTCAAATGCAAAGAGAATCCTTTCCAGATACTAATATGTCTGTGTGTCAAAATGGTGTTGAATTAGCCCCCATAATACCTAGCTGTGAAATTGTTATGTATATTATTCTAAGGTATCTAAAGCTTCATGACGGGCCCAGAAAATATACTTCTTCTRCATATGTCATAATTATTATTCTTCAATTCATATATTCTTCGTTAATTTATCGAAACTGATCCGCCGCTGGATACTAAAATAGCTGGACCATTCGAAAAATTTTCTCACCTAAAAGTAGGATCACCAGATCGGTCCAGCGAAAAATCAGTACGTCTCCATTAAATAGCAAAAAAAAAGTAAAACAAAAGCAGCAGGGTACAGATAGATCACAAATTCCCGCGTCTCAAATAGGTAGAATTTAATTATCTTCCAGCATCGTACAATTAAATTTTTTTTTTTTTTTTTGTCAAATTTTTTGGCACAATCATGTTGCGAACATTTTCAACAAGGAGACGATTGCGTCCATCACTCCATTGGATATTGATGAGAAGAAAATTCKTTGACAATTAGCATTATGTCCCGGAATAGAAAAAAAGTGCTGGGCAATTTTCWAAATTTCAGAAAAGGAACCAATGTTTGAATTCGTTTTAAAAAATGCACAAATCTGGTCATTTGAAATTTGTGAAAATTTTTGTAWAGAATTCTCGTCATTCTCTTTTTTCTTTTCTATAAAAATGTTCAAATTCAACAATTGATCAATTATCTTCTCTTCATGGATATGATCATTTTTTGACTCAAGAAACTGCATTATTGGCACAACTTCTTCAYATCGAACTTCTTTTGATATGCGATCAAATTTCAACCATTGGAAAACTTCGGACAAAGATGAAGTCCATTTCAACAAGTATTCAAGCGCTTCCTGATAAACACCTACGGTTCTTTCATGGAAATCAAGGCATTCCTTTTCTTTTCCTTCTGAATTCAAGGTGTCAAGATTTGAAAGTAGAGTAAGAGGCAAAAACTAGTGCTGTGAACACTGTTGCCTTCGCTTTCTATTACTGCTATTTTACATTGAAAAATTAACATAAATGAGTGGACAAACAAAAGATAGCTTTCAGCCAAATCAGCAAAATAGAGATTTTCCCCTAATTTTGGAGGTTCTTCGATTGATAAAAAGTAAGCTTTTAATGCAGGGAATAGTTTGAGAATCGTTCCACTGCAGGAAACAAACTAAGCCATCGAGTCTTGCTGTGTGAAAGTAAAGGTTGATATTGAACATCAACGAACTCACAGAATTCTCTCAATTCAGCTGTTTTGGCAGTGTACACCGAGAAATGCTTGAACAGTTTAAAAACGAGGGCATCAATATCATATTTTCCGAATTGATCTAATCCATGCTGGTTACAATTATGAAGTATATGAGCAGAGCATCCAACACCAATGACACGAGAATTTACTTTTTCTTTGAGTAGAGCCAACACATTGTTAGATCCCTTGCGATTCAAGCCACCAAAATTGATTGGAGAGTTATCTGCTCCAAAAACTGTCAATTTTTCAGTCGTATTTTGTGTCTCCAGAACGCTTTCAATCAAATTTGTAGTCGTTTCAGTCTTCTCCTTATGTATTTGTTTCTTGTAAATCCAATAATTTCACTTGAATACCGCCATTTTCAAAATCAAAGTATTGAGYAACAATGGGCAAAAGCTTATGATGACTATAGTTAGAAGCATCTGTGCTCAAACTTATGAACTGAATTCCTTCTAAAGCTTTTTGTATATCGTATATCGCACGCGRAGCCAATACACCATTATTTATAGCCTCAGTTTTTGTTCTTGCACAAGACCATTGTTTGGCTATTTCAGAATCTACGAATAACGTACG